>NC_142174.1:6016915-6070318 GCF_029865625.1 Vigna umbellata | reverse complement strand
ATGTTTCCTACATCTACTGCTTTTCTACATAATGTTTTGTAGCCTTAAAATATTACAAAATAGCATTCCTACTGTGTACTACGGTTGAGGCTGAGAGTGATGTGCTATTTCAGATTGTTGAGTGGATGGAGTTGGTTAGGTTGCTCATGTACTAGGCACAATTCCTACTTGGGTTGCTGATGTACTGGGCATAGTTCCTGCTTGGGTTGCTGATGGGCAACGAGTTCTGTTATGGCCATGTTCTCTACATATGCCACATCTTTTCCGCAAGCCAGATTTGGTCATTCTTGATTCATCCTTCCTCATTTCCCATTGCTTTAGTCTTCGTTTTCTCTTTGGTCTTCCAGGCAATACTCTTTTGTGTGGAGGAGACACATCAGGATATGGAGTAATGTTCCACATGTTGGCTCCATTTATGGGATATATAATTGTTGAATATTTTCTCCTCATATCTGGACTTCATGTAGAAAGAGTCAATAAATTGTTCTCCATCAATGTTGAGGAACTTCATTGCAGCCAATGAATGACAACAGGGGATTCCAGTCATCATCCAAGTTCTGCATGTGCATGAGGAGTCATCTATGTTGACTACGAACTTATCTCCATTGTTAGACATGTGACGAACTTCAAATAGCTTGTTGCCTGACCAACTGTGTAGAAGAAGACAACAATAATTACGAACCACAGTAGTAAATTAAGATAACATAGAAGTTGTGGATGGAATTTACCTAGGAATCCAATTTTTAGTTAACTGAGATTCCTTTCTAAATCTGCATAGGATCTTGGGACAAATGGATCCAGTAAATGATGATATGCTTGACCTGTTCTTGGCCCATCTTTGCATGAGGTAAAGCCGTATGTTCTCCAACAAAGTAATTATGGGTTTACTCCTGGTTCCAAGACACTGTTGAAGCCCTCACTCATATTGTTTACTAAGGTGTCACATTTAGCTCTTTCAGTGAACCTTGATCTTGACCAATACCTACAACAAATAATAGAATTATTATTAACATTATATGAATAAGGAATTATGTTGTACTTTTGAAGACTAACCTTGGAGGGATGGCAATCAAATGCTTATAAGCATCTTCGTTCACTGCTCTTATGTTTCTCATTTCCATCTCCCAGGTTTGTGGATGTGTGGCTGTAGCTGCCCTCCACATTAAACGCTTCAGGTTTTTACCAGGGTATTTCTTCCTGAAGTTGGCATACATATGCCTCACACAAAACCTTTGGTCAACTCTAGGAAGCAATTCATTATTGCATGAAGTAGACCTGCAATACAATATACAAGTAATCAATACAGCCAACCAATACTTAAGACCTAAAGTTAAAATGTACAATTACAAATTAATGATTACTATTACCTTTTGTTGGTCTGATATGAAGGTAAATGAAGAACAAATTTCAGCCCCTCCAAGGTCATCTACCAATAGTTCCAAGAACCACCTCCATGAATCCTTGTTCTCAACTTCAACAACAATATAATTGGCAACATCTGCTCATTCCCATCTCGGCCCACAGCTGTTAACAACTCACCACCGTACTTACCTTTCAAAATGCTCCATCTAAACCAATAATTGGCCTGCATGACAAATCTGTCTTTGCAAGCCTTTAAACATACATAGAATCGCTTGAAAACGACTTCACCCCCACATCCTCAACCTTTAGTTTCACTGTTGACCTGGATTTTTGGCCACCAACTCATGGGCATAATCATATAACCTTTTATACTATTCTTTGAAAGAGCCATCAATTTGCTCTGTTGCTATGTTTTTGGCCCTATAGGCCATACACCTTGAAATACCAATGTTCATTTCCTTTGAACTTTTTCCCTTATATCCTCACCCTTACTGTAGGATTATCGCTAATAGTTTTATGAATCTTCTTGCTCAACCACTTGGCATCAATTAATTTAAGGTTGAACTCCTGCTGCAGGTATGGTTGTCCAGCATTGTTCTCAATTGCCATGTTTTGACTGCCTTCATATAACCACAATATAACCTCCATGGGCATTTATTTTGCACCCACACACTTGACCCTCATTCTTTGTTTATCATTCTTAACAAACTTAATATTTCTTCCATTATCCAACACATAACTTTTTATAGCCTCAAAATGTCGTGCTTTTCAGCAAAATATGTCCCAACTTCCCACTTAAAGTCAACCATACTTTTTGGCAACACAAATGTTGCAAAAGTCCCATAACCCTCTACATCGTATCTTCTTCATCACTTTCTGCTCCACTAATTAATTGTTCAGATTCCCACTCATCATCTGACAAACCTCTATCATTTCACCCTCCATATTAACATCAAACATGCTGTCAGAACTCACACTGGAACATGGTCCACTACAGTCATTTGACATACTTTGGACTTCCACTTCCACATTTCCCTCCAAATCTACATGTATATCATCATCTATATCACAACCAACATTGACATCAACTAGCCCCTCCAACCACTTAGTATTTCCATCACCACTACCATTCTCAAAAGAGGAATTCCAGCTTCGGATTTCCACATCTCCTTCAACTTCATTCTCTTCTTCACCTTCATGTTCACCATCACCACCAACTTCCTGAACTTGTTCAACTCCATCAACCTCTTCCTCCATAACAGCCTCAACTTCCACTTGTTCACTCATCTCTTGTTCTTCACCATCAACATCATCCATCTCTTCCAACACACCACCAACTTCTTCAACTCTAACAACCTCTTCCTCCATAACAGCATCAACTTCCACTTGTTCACCCATCTCTTATTCTTCACCATCAACATCACCTATCTCTTCCAACACACCACCAACTTCTTCAACTCTAACAACCTCTTCCTCCATAACAGCATCAACTTCCACTTGTTCACCCATCTCCTGTTCTTCAGCATCAACATCACCCATCTCTTCCAACACACCACCAACTTCTTCAACTCTAACAACCTCTTCCTCCATAACAGCATCAACTTCCACTTTTTCACCCATCTCCTGTTCTTCAGCATCAACATCACCCATTTGTTGTTGTTCACAATCAACACCACCCCTCTCTTCAACTTGTCCTTCATCATTAGCAACATATTCCAGCATATGTATGACTTCGGGTTCACAAACAGGGTGTATCACAAACACATGCACCTCACCATTCAGCCTAGCTAAATTAACCATATGCATGGCAGCAGTGTCATCACACAGAGGCTCTAACTTATCATCCAACACTGAAGCCCCTCCTACAGAGTACCACATATCTTTAAACCCATGGTATCCCAAAGATTTCACTACACTAACAACCACGAAATAACTCCAAACATCTGGGTCAAACATAAACCTAGATGTCTCCCCCCTTCATACTTAAGCTTCCCATCATTAACTAATTTCCCTCCATGGTGAAAGACAACCTCAATATCCTCGTCCATGATGCAAAACACTATATATAAGTATTTATACACCTATAATGTAATCACATGACGAGAAAACATGTATTAAAACCATAAACAAAAAGCACTCACAAACACACAGACAAAAATCACTTTAAACGTGGGGGGACCACAACATTGTAATAAAAAATGGAACACAATCCGACGACGGGGACCACAACATTGCAATCAAAAATGGAACACAATACAACCACGGGGACCACCACCCAACATCGCAATAAAAAAATTCAATACAAAACCAAACTTTTATTCACCTGGCCACTCGAGATTGCAACTGAAGAAGGTCCCACAACTCTGATGACGACGACAATTGCACACTCTATCAAGGTCAACTTGGATTGAACCCTAAATCCCCAAAATGATACCCCAATTTCTGAACTAGATTGAACTTTGGACGAACCCTAAAATAACTCAGAAGAATCTCAATCCCTAATTCGATAAAATAACATTCTCACAATCCCAATTTTGCTTTAAAACTTTCATTTTCTTTTTACTTAAAAAATTGAATTATCCACGTGCTTCAGCTGCCCTACTTCAGTCAGCCACATCAGTTAAGAAACTGACTACAGCGTGCCACGTCAAACACACAATAACGCCGTTGGAGACAATTTAACGGAAAGGATCCAATTGTTGCAATTTTCATAAAATTGGAATCCAATTGAGATTTTCAAAAACAAAGGGACTAAATTGAGATTCCACGCAAAAAAAGGGACTTAGTGAATGATTAAACCTTATTATAATTTATATTCGAGATCCTAACGTGTACTAATAAGTTTAAACTTTTAAGTGCTTAGAAATTATAAAAAAAAGCTACCCTATTAAAACTCTTTTATATGGCGTTGGTTGGCACTAAAATTCACACTACAAAAATTTACAATTTTACCGGGGGTTATTTTTTTCGTTTCCGGCGGTTTTAACCCCCGGAAAATACGTTACCCGCGGTTAGAAAAACCGTTGGGAAAAGCTGTGTCGCTAAGTAATTTTCGGTTTTTTTAAAACCGCCGGTATTAGCGGGGGTTTTTGTGCAAACCGCCGGTATTAGCGGGGGTTCTGTGAAAACCGCCGGTATTAGTGGGGGTTTTGTGAAAACCGCCGGTATTATTAGGAGTTTTTCAAAACCACTGGTATTAGTCGGGATTTTCCTAAAACCGCCGGGAATATGCAATTCAGATTTTTTTTCTATTATTTCTAATTTTGATAAAAACTCTTTAATATATCAATCAAATAATTTGAAAAATTAAAATTGAATATTATAAAATAAATAGTAAACATGTTTTAATACAACAAATTGTTCAAATAATGATTTACATTTATACCTAATTACACCTTCTAATAAACTAACATATAAACTAATAAAGTCCTCTTTAAAACCTATGATACAATAAGAACCTCACATAATTACTTAAAAATTCCCATTAAAATACTCTAAAGTGTAAAATCCAGCAGAGTTGTTGAGTGAGTCCTTTTATTACGATTGACATTATCTCTTTTTCTCCTTTGATGACCCACTAGTATCCTTGTAGGTAACCTTAAAACAATATAAACAAATATTAAGCATCAAAATTTAGTACCCTAAAACATTGTACGTAATCAAGAAAACAAATGCCTAGTGAAAAATCAAACCTTGCACCGAAAGCTCCAACTTCTGGTTATTTGTTTCGGCATTCAAAGTTTCACTCGAAGGATCATTCCCTCATCCAATTATTGATGGGAAGCAACACTGGAATTAGTTTTCTTTTGAAATCGAGGACTATAATACTTAACAATCAAATATGTTTAGACAATAACCATAATATTATATTATCATCCAAAAAATCATAATATTATAATATCAAATATAAATTTCTTATAGTCAAAATAACAATTACATTAGTAAAAATTCGGACCTTGAATTTTAATTTCCAGCAAAGCCATCTTAGATATCTATCATGTCAAAACATTCATCAGGTTTCAACTGTGGAGGTGTGTGGCCGGAACCCTGAAATTATTAAAGTAAAAAAATAATAGAACAAAGAACTAAAATATTTACAAATAAGTATATAAATCATGCCAACTATACTTTTTCATTAGCTTCCATGCTTGCTTTCTACCTTCCAACCAAATACAAAAACAACATTCTCCCTAACCCTTTACTCATCTTTACCTAAATGAAACTACAAAATTCTGAAACAGTAAGACTTTTAGCAAATTTAAGTATCAAATAGCAATACTTTTTGGTGCATAATTTTAAGTCAAGATGAAGGGAGCCTACGATAATAACGTTGTAACATACCACTTCTATTTTGCCCAGAGCATTTTCCAGCTTTCCATTTAGTCATTGATTTTCTGCTGTCAAAGCTTCAATCTGCATATATAAGACAATAAGCAAATTAATAAATATTACCATCCTTCTTGCAATCTACTTGGTTCCTCATAATTTACACCTACTTTTACTTCAATTCTCTCAATAAAAGTAAGCAATTGATTTTTGTTATTCATTCCTGCTTCTTGAAATCTCATGAGTTGTACTTAATGGTAGGATTCAGCTACAAAACAAGAAAGGAAGTGTTGACCAAGTCCTGTTGATGGATGCTGCAACGAAAACAATGATTGTGTGTGAAGCTTTTAAGGAGCCGATGCACAGAACAATTTTGTCAGTACTATTTCTCAATCGAAAGCATGGTGTGTGAATGTCAGCCAAATTAGAAAATATCAATCTACTGTCTTGAACTTTTGAAACTTATTATTTACTCATCTTCAGAATGGAAGTGGTGCATCATCATCAGGTGCAAGAGTGAAATCAAGCAACTGACTCTTAAAGCTCCATGTTGTGTATATTCTGCTTGTCTCCTCTCTTGAGCCCATATAATATTAGCAGCTTTTATGAGAAGGGGTAATGAATGAGCGATGAGATTGTAGAATGCCGCCACAGTCCTCTTGTACTTTGTGTATGTTAGGAATTAAATGCAGAATGTAAGTCTCTGATTTTCCTTTCCTAGTTCAGCTTGGTTTTGATCTTCATAGTTCGAATACTCATTGTTTTTCAGCAGTGTTTTTGTCAACATTAACCAACTAAATCAATAACAGAAGTTGTAAATTGATCAAAAATAACTCAATATATCTAACAGTTTAAACAACTATCAAACTAAGTTCAATCATCTATTTGCAATTTAAAACAACGTCAATTTCAGGGTTAAATACATTTCCCATACCAAATATTTTCTTGCAGTAATCTATATCATGGAAATCTTGGCTAGCTTCACCCAAACCCTATTGTTTAATTGAGAAAGTAGTGGATCATGAATATATCGTTTCTCAACTTCACCGTATATTGGTATCTGTTGATGAACCTTGCTAGAATGCTCTGATAGAAACATTTTTTTCCCAAATCACCACCAATCAGACCCATTTGATTCATCAACCACATGTTCCTCCCACTCACAGGCACCAATCCCCAACCAATCAGCTTCCCAACACCCTTGGAACTCAAAACCCCTTTCGCAACCCTAATCCTCGCAGCCCTAAAGGGAACCAATTCTCCCTGGGAAGCCAGCACATTTCTCCTTAGCCATGACGAAACAATCTGCCATCTCCGCCTTCAGTTTGATAAAAATTGCCTTCAGCAGAGTCCTCGACGCCACCGCCTCCACCTTGTCGTCTCGACTTCGCTGCCTCGACCTCGCCGCCTCGACCTTGCCACCTCAACCTCGACGCTCAACCCAAGCAGGGGAAGACACTCCACGAACACGAAGCAGGGGAAGATTGTGGTGCGGGGAAAGGGTTTGGGGGAAAATTTGATGAATGCAGCTGGAAGAGATGCTCCACGAACACGAAGCAGGGAAGATTGTGGTGCGGGGACGGGGTTTGGGGAAAATTTTAATGAAGGCAGCGGGAAAGGAGGGAGAAAATTAGGGCACATTTAGGGAATTAAAAGGAAATAAGGTGCGGGAGAGGAGGTAATAATAATTTTAAGAGACTACCGGCGGTTTCATTAAATAACCGCCGAAAATATTCGGGGTTTTTAAAACCTCCGCAAAATAACCTCTTTTAAAATTAAATATTTTTGTAGTGTCAATATCAACAATAATTTCCAAATTAACAATGATAACACGTGAAACCGCATGCACGATCAAAATAAATTCATATTACTTTTATAGAATATTGACCAAAGTTTCATTCATAATTGGACAAATAATCTCCTTCCATATACGGAAAACTGCAATTTATAAGCCTTTTAAGTTGCAAGTGAGAAAGAAAACATTATATGCTGAGTGATATTTTTTTTAAGTGTGTCTTAGCATAGAAATTTTTAAGTGTGTCTTAGAAATTTTATTAGAAATTTTGTAATACAGTTGTTGTGATAAGTGGTTTGATTTCTTTATGAATATTTTATTTTTGTAATTTATTTTATTTATTTATTTTAGTATAATAAAAAAGAATTAACTCAATTATTTTTTTATTATTATAGTGGAATTAAAATGTTTACCTAATTCTCCAAATATTATTATAGGATATATAATAGTTGACAATAAAATTATATTATATGAAATATTTCATATAATTTGAAAAACAAATAAATTAAATATCTAAACTATTCTTGTATGGTTAAACTACATCGTAGTACTTAAAAATATCAAACAGTCAACCTATACAATTAAAGGTGGTAAATAATTTTAATAAAAATTTATAAAAGTGCTAAAAATACTAATAAAATATTGTTGTTGGTGGATATATGAGTCAATCCACTCTCAACAGGATTTCAACATGTTTAACTAGTGTATTAAATAAGCCGGATTCACTTTAACCCACATTAAAAGAAAATTTAAATTTTTCCAACCAACTTGACTCGAATCCGTGATGAGATAAGTTAGTTCACGGGTTAAAACTCGTTTTGACATATCTATATAGTATAAGAATTTTTCTTCTAACCAACAATAGAGTGAAAGAATATAATAAATTTATGCTAGTTTATTCAAAATTCTAGAATTACATCTAGTTTTTCTAATTTTTTTTAAGATATTCCATTAATAAAATAAAGTCTTTATTATACATTTAGTCCTCGTATTTTTTTTGGCACCAGACTTAAATTTAGGTATGTTATTTCAACACATAAATTTATGTCTTCTAAATGTATGTCTGACCTTAAATAGAAATAAATAGTAAAAAATAGTCAGATCTAAAAAAAAAAAATATTCAGCACGCCTAAGTCGACAACATTAAGACATGCATGCCTAGGCTAACACTAGAGTCTACCTAAATCGACAACACGAAGTGAAACTTCCTATGTTGGAACACCAAGCAAAGTAGGCCTAAGTCGACAATACTCATACAGTAGAGACTACTAATATAAGGCGTCATTAGAGCCCACCCATCCACCTACATGGTCGAAAGACGACCTCAAAGAGCTCGACCAAACGGCATGTCCACCTACAAACCCTAAAAGTCAACCACAACTTAATTAGAGGGTTAATCAAAATTGCAAACAACACCTCTCATATGATAATCAAACTCTCGAGACTAGGGGACTTATTTATATACCTAGCCCAACAATTATGCTAAGTCATATGGCCCGATAAGGCCCATTCAGCTTTGTTGACATAAAATGGTTAGAAAATATTTTGAGATATATTTGTTGATGTAAATATTCCTATATTAATAGTATATGTGGTCAAATCTCGGTAGTTTGATTACATTGTAATATTACCTAATACCCTATATTTATATAATATTTGGTAAATCATGTAAGGTTTCACATTATCACCATTATTTTTCTAATTATCATATATATGTAAGTCATTATTTTTTGATATTACTTGATATTCTCTTGATATTATTAGTTTTATATCATATAAGTTACAAGGTCTAGAAACCCTATAAATACACATCATATTTTATTAAGAAATACATATTCACTCATACTCATTCTCTCTTATTCAAAATATCTAAATATTGACTTAAGCGTAAAAAATCTTTTATAAGTAGATATTTTCTAACGTTCTAATCCTCATGTGGTACACACTAGAATTTTTCAATATGCTTAAATCTAGTCACTTTGTCCGATGATATGTACTCATGAAAGAACAAGTAACATAATATTATATATATATATATATATAATATAATATATTATAATATATATATATATAATATATATATATATAAATATATATATATATATATATATATATATGTGTGTGTGTGTGTGTTATATAATAAGGAGTAATACGGGTACATTACATTTCTTCCGTAGCTTTCATAGTATTTGAAGGAAAACTAAAAAGGCATTTTCACCTATTTAGATTGTAGACATTACCAATGACAATATCCTACTATAAGAGCTTCATAGGGTGCAACTCTTTAGTGTATACACATAGGGATGGCAAAAAAATCCGTGCCCGCGGATATCCGCGGATAAAATCCGCGACGGATAGTTGGTACCCGCGGATATTTACTATCCGCGGGTTGCGGGTAGCGGGTTTTTTAATACCCGCTTATAAACGGGTCGGGTGCGGGTATTATACTATCCGTATCCACGGATATCCGCTACCCGCAAAAAATAAAAATAAAAATTTAATTTATATTTTATTAAGTTAAATTTAATTAAAATTAACATTAATTTATATTTTATAAAGTTAAATATAATTAAAATTAAATTTTAATTTATATTTAATATTATATTATATTTTATATATTTTTTGTAATTTTATTTAAATTTTATTATAATATTTTATAAAAATATATTTTTTTAAATATTTATGGGATATCACGGATATCCACGGATATCCGCGGGTTTTAAAATATCCGCGGATATTTTTTAAGCGGATATTCGTGCGGGTAGCGGGTCGGGTAGCGGGTAGATTTTTTTTTGTCGGGTCGGGTTGCGGGTAGGCACTATCCGTGCCCGACCCGATCCATTGCCATCCCTATATACACACACATGAACAATATCCTATACCGGAAAAACAGCTACATAGGCTTTGGCTGCATACGCATGAAAGATATTATTTTAAGAGCTGAGAAGTAAAATACAAAGGCACTTCCAAAAGTGGATGATTTTCTTTCTGTTTTTCCTAATGGTTTTTCAACTCAATGTCCCGTCTCAGATTCCTGTGCATTGTACAGATATATTTTATAAACTATAATCTTAAAAACAACAGTCATCTTTTTTTATCCGCATATATTACATTATCATTTGGTATAACACGAAAATATAAAGCATTATATAATTACGAAAAGAGAAAATTCACAGTAACAATAAGTTTAATTACATAGTATTTAAATAACAAAAAGTGCAATTATAGTTTATCCCCGTAATTATAGAAAAGGAAAACAACAACTAAAAAAAGGTCAGTTTAATTTTCAAATTCAATTAAAAAATAAATAAATAAGCAAATTTAATTGATGATTAACACACTCTAGTAAAATAATTTTTATACAAATAGTAATATGAGGTTGAAAAGAAGAAGAGATATACTGAGATTGGCTATAAACCATAACCCATAATCAGGAACCTTCGATCACACTTCGACTAGAGTAGAGTCACACAAAATATCGCTTCCTTCAACTATAACAATCTCTTACGTTCTTTGCATGGCATTCCAATCGAGCCATGTAAGCAAGACAAGGGAGTAAAAAGGACTTCATCAAAACAGATTATGTAGTCATAATATTGACTAATTAACACCACTTCTTCTCACACACAAACAGAAGCCATTAATTATCATATTTTCAACTATTACAACGGAGTACACAACTTGTAATAATTACTACTTTTATTAAGAGAATAGCCCCATAAACATCTCTTCAACCTGAAATTCTATTCGCGAGTTGAGACAGTGCAACTAGGGACGACCCACCCTTCGACAAAGCCTTCATTGCACTTTGCTGCACCTCTTTCACTCTCTCTCTCACGCGATTGCCCTTCACACTTTCTACTCCCTCAATAACCTCCCTCACCATTTCTGCTATCTCCTCCCTACGCACCACCTTCTTCGTCGGCAACTCCCTGGGCCCAACCGCCACGCCCAGCTCCTCCGCCAACAGCGCCGCATTCATCCTTTGCTCGGCGTACAACGGCCACGCGATCAACGGAACACCGTTTGTTACACTTTCCAGCGTGGAGCCCCACCCACAGTGTGAAAGAAAACCACCAATAGAACGATGACCTAGTATAGTCACTTGTTGGGCCCACTCGGGAACCAGCAGGCCCACCTCGCGAGTCCTCGAAACAAACCCTTCCGGCAAATACTTAGCCACCTCATCAATCCCGCTACTCCCAGTGGTGAAAAACGCCGCGTCAGCAATTCCTTCAATGGACGGGCGCACCACCCAAAGAAATCTCTGTTCACTCAGTTCCAACCCCCAAGCCAGCTCCTTCATTTGCTCAGACGACAATGTTCCTCCGCTGCCAAACGACACGTAAACCACCGACTGAGTCGGTTGTTGGTCGAGCCACGTCACCAGCGACTCAGTTGAAGAATTGGTTACTAACTCGGGCTCTCTCACGAGAGGTCCCACAGCGTACACGGGAATCTTCATATTTAGCGCTTCACTTAACGAACCTCCCTCCCTCAGCGCTTCAAGCTCTTCACGTTGAAGCTCCTCCCACGTGTTCACCAAAACGCCGTCGCTTTGCAGGACCCCGTTTCCTATTTTCAGATATTCTGTATACTGTCTGTCGTTCCGGTCCAGCATGGGGTCGAACACGTTCTCCGGTCGAACCGGTTTGCAGCCCGGAATTTTGATCGGTTCCGTTTGGTCCACGTATTGTCCCTCTACCAGTTCATCCAGAACCGGCGAATAGAGGACCAACGCGAGCATCCAAGCGTGTGAAGCAATGTAGACGTAGCCGTGAATATCGAGTTCTCTTGCTATGGGTATGGTCTCGGTGCTGAAAACATCAACGATGACTGCGGAAGGGCGAGGGTTAATTTCGGAAAGAATTGACCGGATGGCGAGTTTGGCTTCGCTCATCACGACGCAGAGGCGAGTGACCACGGCATCGTTTGGGGCAACGAGGGCATTGATGTCTGGTGAAGGAATATCAATGAGGTGGCAGAGAGATGGTGTGAGGAGTGAGTTGAGGATCTGCGTTTCGGCTGGTGAAGTTTGGGAAGTGACGGCGATAACTGTGACTTTGAAGTTGTGGAGAAGGACAAAGCGCTTGGCCAGCTCAATGACAGGGATGAGATGGCCCAGACCTGGACTTGAAACGAGAACCACGTGAGTGAGTTTTGGCGTCTCCATGAAGCTGTAACGAGAAGAAACTGATTAAGGTGTGTGAGTGGGTTTTACTGAATCGGAAAACTACAATATGAAGGAGATAATGAAGCAAGCGAAGTAGAAGTTATTTGGTGGATTAAGTATTCGAAAACTTGATATGAGACGTGGTGAAGTAGAATTGCAGATAGATATAGAGAGCTGAGTGAACTATTATTGGTGGGCTGATTCAATATATTTGTTTTCGTCTTTTCTACTGTTCTCATTCTTCCACGAAAACGGACAATATTGAAAACGGAGATAAGTTGTGTGGAGGAGATTTGTGAAGTCGGCTGCTGGTGAGGTTATATGGAGAATATTGGACTTGGAAGAACAACCAGTCATTCAAGCGGGCCTATTATATGTTTTTTTTAGAAACAACATATACATATGTTTTACATTCGTTTTAAATTTATGACACTATTTTTTCTTTTTTAAATACAAAAATTTAATCATTTTACTTTCATAATATATGTTAAGTAATCTCAGTCTGTATTACTCATATTTCTTACTACTTTCATATATTATAGAACTATTTTCTTTTACATTTTATTTATATTTATTATTATTATCATATGAATATAATATGTCTGTAACTAAAAGGATTGGTAAGTAATTATTTAAAAGTAGGCTTAATTACTTCTTTCTTTTCTATTTTAGTTAAAAAGTTATAAGTATGTTTTTACTTTTATTTTTGTTTTAATAAGTTTCAAATTTTAAAAAATTAAATCAATTACACTCTTTTCACTATTACCTAACAAAATAAGTTAATGTTATACGTCACTTCTTAATTTTTTTGTTTATTTTTTTAATTTTTGTACACATGTTTTTCGGTTCATGTGTTAAATGTAAGGACATGTGACACTATTAATATAAAATGATGACATAATAGTATGTAATCTATTAATGTTAAATGTCATTTTTATACTCAATATGAAATCTCTATAAATTTATTTATTTAATTTAATCTCAACTTTTTTAAAAATGAGACAATGTAGTTTTTTTCCAAATTCAAATAAAAATTTATTATCAGCATGTTATACTAATATATTTATTGAAATTGACATTTTAACATATTAAACTAAAATAATTAAAGTAATTACATATTAAATTACTTCATTGTTGTAACAATAATAATAATAATTTATTCTATATTTTATTATATTTTAAGTCCAACAATACTTTTTTATTTATGAATAAATATTGTTGTATTATTAAATAAATTTAAGGTTCATTTAAAAAAACTAAGTGTTTAAAACTCTTATATTATTTATGTGTTTTTCGTGAGATTAATAGTAATTAATTTAAATGAAATCTAATAATATTATAGTTGATTTAAATATAATTTTAAAAATATTTAATAAAAAAGAGTAAATTTTAATATAAACATCAATATAATATTTATACAAAAATAAATTTGGTTCTAATTTGAAAAAAAAACATTATTTCATTTAAAAAAATTGAAATTGAATTAAATCAAACACTGTTCTCCACACATGCATTGCGTGCGCCGCGCGCGCGCACACACATATATATATAATATATATATATATATATATATATATATATATATATATATATATATATATATATATATATATATATATATATATATATATATATATATTAAATCAATACAAGACAATATATTTACATAAGACAATATTATATCAGATAACACTATTATATCACATGACACAAATAGTGTCATATGTTACATCACGATACTTTATATGTGGACAAGTAAAAATTTTCCAAAAAAATTAAAAAATTAAAAAACACAACAACAAATTAATACGTGACATTTGTAAAATACTAACAAAAAATGTCTAATTGAATTAAAATTTCAATAATTAAAACTTGATTGAAACAAAAAAAATGAAGGCTTATTTTTTAACTTTATAACTAAAATAGAGACAAAAGAAATAATTAAGCTTTTCAAGGTTACGAAATAATCATTTTATTGGAGAAGTGATAGCGAACTGATTATTGTGATGAAGCATTCCAATAACATTTACTTTCAAGGTTTTATTTATTATTTTTTTAGCTTTGTTATTTGTTTTATTTTTCACTTCTAGTATGGTGTTGAATCGGTGGTGGATTGTGAGGAATATTTTCTCCTTAGATACGTCAAAATAATTTTTGTTAGTCACTTTATAAGCGTTTGATGGATATTGAAACTATGTTGGATTTTTGTTTGTCTTTTCCAATTGGAGAATCCTTCACATGGAAAAATCTCTAAGGTGGAAGATGTAATCGTCAAGTGTGACGTTAGTATTTCTACTTTATCATTGTCATCAAGTCATAACTGAGATCAATATAAGATCGGAAATCTAGTATTTCATCATGACACCTTCCCCTTGAGACATTACTAGACAAAATCCGAACAAATTTTAATAAAACTATATATATTTCTATTAGAGTTCTTGTTATTTTAAATTTTTTTATTTTATTTATTATCAATAATCTCTGAAGAAATGTAGTCCTCTTGGTTAAATGAAAATGAAGATTAACAGCAGTGAGAAAAATCTGTTAAAGAACATTATTGTATTCAATGAGAACTGAATACATTGAAAAAAAGGTTAGTCCAAATATCATTATTGGTAGTTGCAAGATTTGGAAAAGATATTTGGTTAACGGGCCCAAGGAAATGGGTCGTTGAAAGTACGTTGTGAAAGGTAGAAATGTACAAAAGGATTAAACTTTGAAAAGACATACAAATGGATCAATATTTAATACTAAAAGTAATAGTCCAAATAAAAATCTTGGAAATGAGATGTATGGATGGCATGGAAGAAACAAGTAGAATAGAGTATTACGGACGATAAAATGAGCTAACACACATGTTGACTCACCATTGATTGAACTAAAATAATGATAAATTTAATTTCGTGAGATAAAAGTTTTGTAATTTGTCTATGTAAGATCCCAAAAATATAGTTTTAAACTATAGTTAAGGGTCCTTACATTTGTGATAAAATAGAACACTTACAAGAATAAAATTTAACTTACAATTAAACTAAAATGATCATAAATTTAAAACTTTAAAGAAACCTATACTGCTACTATTACCAGTGCAAACCGAACGTTCATACAAGCATCATATTAGACCGAACAATTTTAAACTATTACAGAAACAGGTATAAGACCGAACAATCTTACTTTAATAGAAATCAACCTCTTCTGCCAACGCCTGCTCCAGAATACATTCTGCACACTCTGCTCACACCCACAGGGTGATCATTGCAAGGACAAAACAACCGAACGAACAACAAGACAGGAAAATAAGGATAAGCTAGTGTAATTTAATTGACAATGTTAACATACAATTCAGATACCCACATAATACAATTATACATATACAGAAATCATAAAACATGTTATAACCGACCACTTTACACTAACTGTCCGGACTAGTATGAATATGAGCTATGGTCGTTCGTGCACTCGTGGGTGGTAATCTGGAAAACCATCAGTATTACCGCAGCATGGAAAAAACCCTTGAGCTTGCCACACGAGGTTAACCCATTATACCTCACCTTAGGTCAAGGTAATACATACCGCCCACGCTAGGGTCTCCTGCTATTCTCACCACATGCATCATCATTCTCTACTTGAGACTTAGTGATCATTAGAATTTCAGGATGAACGCCAATACTAAGCTTTCCCTATTCATACTTTTACCACAATACAACCAATCACTGAGACATTCCTCCTTGGAATTCTCTTTTAGATCCATAATATAATTTTCACATCATACTTTCTCATCCATCACATCTTTAAATAAATATCACACGTAACAGTAAAACAATAACCCCACCTTTGAACACGACCGAACGTGAAAGATTAACATAACCTATGAACAAGACCGAACGAGAGAGCACTCCCAATATGAGAACATGACCGAACGGTCATTTAGAGAATATGACTCAAGCAGGAGTCGAACACTTGGACTTATATCAAGCACTTATGATTTAGAACGAACAATATTGGCTTAGACCAAACACTATTAACTTAGTACAAGTACGATATTAAGCACTAGTATAAGAACGAGCGCTCATAAGAGACCACACAACTCAATAATACTGATCGCTAACACTATCTAAATACTAGTACAAAACCGAGCACTATATCGAACGAGCGCTGGTCCAAGACCAAGCGCTTACCAAGAACGAGCGCTAGTACAAGACTGAGCACTACCGAGACCGAGCGCTAGTATAGAATAAGCACTACCAAGACAGTACATGACCGAGCGCTATCACTAGCATAATGGCTAGTACAAGACTGAGCATTATCACTAGCCTAACGGCTAGTACAAGACCGAGCGCTATCACTAGCCTAACGACTAGCACAAGACCGAGCGCTAGCACTAGCCTAACGGCTAGTACAAGACTAAGCGCTAGCACTATCCTAACGGCTAGTACAAGACCGAGCGCTAGCACTATCATAAATAATAATATAAAACCGAGAACTATATTGAACGAGCGCTGGTCCAAAACCAAGCACTTATCAAGAACGAGCACTATTGAGACCGAACACTTGGTCCAAGACCAAGCACTACTAAACTTAAATAAACATGAAGGAATATATATATATATATATATATATATATATATATATATATAATATATATATACATACAATTATGCCACACTTATTTTTAATGAAAAATAATGATAACATCTACGACTTTACGTCTTATAGAATACATTAACTAAACTGTTTAGGAAACATAAAAAAGAACTATACTTAGACCAAATGCTTACTATTAAACCGAACAACACATAACCAAATTATCACTACGAATCCTAATACCGCTAAGCCCAAATATATGACCAGACCGAGCGTTTTATACCGATCGATTTTCTACAAAACTTGCAGAACTTCTCAACCACTTCACAAATTTCATCCAAACCTAGAATATTGCATATAACAGTCCACACCCAAAATCATCAAACATCAAATAATTCAATTTCACATACATGCATGATCATCAAACAACAGTTTCATACATCAAAACTAAGTAATTAAATTAGCTAGCTTCCCTTACCTCTTGACCAGACCGAACAATAATTATTCTTTTCCAGACTTTGCTTCCTCCCCAGAAAATCCCAAGAACACCTATATTTCCCCGATTGGTGAGGAAAGACCATCCAATGGCCAAAATGGAGTTAGAAAGGGGAAAAGAAGTTTGAAGAACACATGCAACCAGTAGACTACCTTGCATGTGACAGACAACATCCATTCTAAGAAGAGAATGAACTTACCAGCTCATACCAACAACTTAATCGGTGAAAAAATGAAGTCCTTGACACCAAGAAGACTGAGGCGTTGCCTGATTGATGATCGAAAGAAGAAAAGATAAGAATTTGCAAATAGAAGAAGAAGTTTAGAGAGAAGGAGGAGAAAATTGAAATTCAGAAACATTTAGAGAAGAAAGTGCATGCACGAATGACTCGAGGTTTTTGAAAAAACTAATTATATCCTACTATCAAAATCTACTCTGTCCAATCCGATGCACCCATCTGGATTCCACTTTGCTGCTGAATTTAAGGATCCTGACAGTCTCAACTCACCATTATTAGTTTGAATGAATATTTTGTTTACACGATTTATTTTGCTTATTTATTTTAATATAATAACAATGGAATTTTTGTGGAATCAAAATGTTTATTTAATTTTTCAAGTATTATTGTAAAGATATATGTAAAGATATATAATAGTTGATAATTAAAGTATCAACTCATATAACTTGAGAAACAAATAAATTAAATATTTAAATTATTCAAATATTATTAAACTATATTCTAGTCTTTAAAAATATCATATGAACCTATATAGTTAGAGTAGTAAACAATTTTAGTAAAAAACTTATAAAAAGTGGTAAAATTATTAATAAAAAGTGATGTTGTTGGTGGGTTACGAATCAGTCCACCCTTAATCTAGCTTCAAATTGGTTGTGGATTAAATTTGTTAAACTCATTTCAACTCACATCCAAAAAATTGAAATTTTTTCAAGGTTCGAATAAGTATAAAAGTGTAAAAATAATAAAAAAATTAAGGGTTAAATATGTTTTTAGTCCCTGAACTATCAGACGATTTTGTTTTTAGTCCCTGCTCAGAACTTTGATGGTTTTTAGTCCTTATAGTTTTGAAACTCTGAGTAATAGTCCTTAAAAATGGACGGTGTTAAGTTTTTGTGGATGTGTCAAACGGCGATGCCACGTGAGCTGTGATCTCTGCCTTCACTCTCTGCCACGTGGAATGTTTAACTGTTGAACTTAGATTAAGCAGTTAATTACGTTGTTAATTGAAATTAGATATAGGGTTCAGAATTTGTGAAAAGTAAATATTTCAATTGGGGGGAAAACGTAGTTTTACTGGAAGCATTGTAGTGGAAAGCTTTGACAGGAAGCATTGTATCTTGATTGTCCTTGCGGTGGTGGTTGCGGTGGTCGTTCCGGTGGTCGTCAAAGACAAGCGTAAAGACAAGCTTAAAGGTAAGTTAAGCTATTGTTTTTGTTTTTCGGTTATGGTTGTTCCAATTTGTGCGTAAAGCGTTGATGTGTGAATGTAGGTCTAGAAATGGTTTTCGACATTTGTTTGCATCACATGGGGAAGTTTGTTAGTAATAAGGGGTTACAGTATGTTGGAGGAGAGATACACGTGATCAAAGGAGTTGATCCGGATCGTTGGTCATATTTTGAAGCGGTTGGAATAGTTAGAGAATTTAAGTATGATGCAGAGTTCAAACTTTGGTGGAAGGGGTCCAAAGAAAGGCTGATGAATAATGTCAGATTATTGAGTGATGACAGAGAAGCACTGTACTTGGCTAATTATGCAGAGGAGAATAACGAAGAGGTAGAAATTTATGTTGAACATGTTCTTCCTAGTGAGGCAGTGGAAGTTCACTTTCTTAGTTGTGGTGAAGTGGGTGAGGAAGTGGAAGAGGGTGATGTTGAAAAAGGAAACATAGACACGGAGGAAGTGGTTTCCAAAGTGGATGAGATTGTACAAGAGGGTGGAATGGGTCTAGAAGAGGGTGAGGAAGACTGTGATGGTGGTAATGAACAGCAGGAGGTTGATAAGGGTGAGGAAGACTGTGATGGTGGTCATGAACAGCAAGAGGTTGAAAAGGGTGAGGAGGAAGAGTGTGATGGTGGTGAGGAACAACAAGAGGTTCAAATGGGTGAGGAACAGCAAGAGGTTCAAATGGGTGAGGAAGAAGAGTTTGGTGGTGGAAGAGGTTCAAATGAGTGAGGAAGAAGAGTTTGGTGGTGGTCATGAACAGCAAGAGGTTCAAATGAGTGAGGAAGAAGAGTGTGATGGTGATGATGAGCATGAAGACGTTGAAATGGGTGAGGAAGAAGAAGAGTGTGATGGTCATGATGAACATGAAGATGTTCAAATGGGTCAGGAAGAACAAGAGTTTGTTGGTGATGAATATGATTATCTTGGGGAAGAAGAGGAAGGGGGGAATGTTGTTGAGGGGGAAGTAGAAGCTTCAGCTGAAGAATGTATGGATGACAGTGAAGAAGACAGAATGGCTAATGAAGATGATGGGTTTGATGTTCAGAATGATAGGGTGGACCAATTCGGAGAAACATTAATCCAGTTTTGGATAGGTGGAATAGAATGAAAAAGAAGAAGAAATGTGTCCGTAGAAGAGGCAATGTTGGGGAAGGTTCATTTTTACTGAATGAAGAAGTTGGAGATCATGAGATCAATGAAGAATACAACAGTGATGAATTGGATTCAAATGTAGATAGTGATGAGGATGTGAGGTCAAAGGGGAAATTTAAAAAGTTTAGAAAAGATGATATGAACAAGAACTTCAGATTTGAATTGGGGATGGAGTTCTGTTCTTTAAAGGAATTCAAAAATGCACTATTGGAGCATAGTGTATTAAATGGAAAAGAGGTTAAGTTTGTGAAGAATGACCTGAACAGAGTAAGGGCAGTTTGTAAAAACAAATGTGGTTTTCTGATTATGGCTAGCAAGGTAGGAGGGAAGAAACATTTAGGGTGAAAACCTTGGTTGGACGACACAGTTGTGGAAGGACCTTTGGAAACAAAAGTGCAATGTGAACTGGATTGCACAAGTATTAGTAGATAGGTTTGTAAATGTGGCTAACATGACTGTCAACCAAATAATTGATGACATTAAGAAGTCATTCAGTGTTGGAATCACTGCTTGGAAAGCTGGAAAGGCAAAGCAAATTGCCTTGGATTCTTTGGTTGGTGATGGAGAGCGACAATACGGTCGTGTATATGATTATGTGGGTGAATTGCTAAGAGTGAAGGCTGGAACATTTAAAATTAAAGTCAATCAACCCCAACCAAGTTTGCCTCCAAGATTTGGCTCATTCTATATGTGTTTAGAGGGTTGTAAGCAAGGCTTTTAGGAAGTTGCAGGCCCTTCATAGGGGTAGATGGTTGTCATCTGAAGACAACATATGGGGGTCAGCTGTTGGTGGCAGTGGGCAGAGACCCGAATGACCAATACTTCCCACTAGCTTTTGCTGTGGTTGAAAATGAATGCAAAGAGAGTTGGAGATGGTTTTTGACACTACTACTGGAAGATATTGGAGGAATTGATTGTCAACGTTGGGTTTTCATCTCTGATCAACAAAAGGTATCTTCATTTTAATATTTCCCTATTTTTATACAGTAGCAATTGGAATACTTACTCTTGAGCAAGACCTTTTCTGAATTGCAGGGACTAATGACAAAGTTTTATGATTTGCAGGGACTAATGACAGTTTTTGATGAGATCTTGGAAGGAGTGGAACATAGATTGTGCTTAAGGCACTTGTATAACAATTACAAGAAGAAGTTTGGTGGAGGAGTGCTTATTAGAGATCTTATGATGGGGGCTGCAAAGGCCACATTCAACAGGATTGGGAAAAGAAAATGGGTGAGTTGTCCAATGTTAACACTGATGCTTACAATTGGTTGCTATCTATTCCAACTAATCGTTGGTGTAAACATGCATTTAGTAGTTATCCTAGATGCGATGTCTTGTTAAATAATTTGTCTGAGTCATTTAATAGTACAATTTTACTAGCTAGAGACAAACCTATCATAACTATGATGGAATGGATTAGAACTTACATTATGAGGAGGTTTGCAACACTTAGAGAAAAAGCAAAGACATATACAGGGTTGTGATGCCTAAACCACGAAATAGGCTTGCTGGGGAAGTTGAGAAGAGTGGAAATTGGATTCCAACTTGGGCAGGGGGAGCAAAATTTGAAATCACTCACGGGTTTACTATGGATAAATTTGTAGTTGACCTTAGTAACCATTCATGTAGTTGTTACTTTGGGATTTGGTAGGAATTCCTTGTAGGCACGCTGTGGCTGCCATCAATTACAAACAAGAAAACCCTGAAGACTATGTACATCCTTATTACAAGAGAGAGGCTTATGACACTTGTTATGGCCCTGAGATTGTTCCAATCAATGGACAACAACTGTGGTCTACTTCTGAATTTCCTTCCCTACTGCCTCCAATTTATAAAACACCCCCTGGGAGGCCTAAAAAACTAAGAAGAAGGGAGGCTGATGAATATGTCACTCATACAAAATTATCAAAGAAGAATCTTCTTATGAAGTGTAGCAGCTGCAATGAATTTGGTCATAATGTAAGAACATGTAAAAGGGCAAACAAAAAGGTACAAAATCAATCTTTTACTGGTTCACTTATTTACACATTCAAACTTATTTACAATCTTACAATTGCAATGTTGCTTACTTCCATTTACAGAACACAAGGGCCACTTCCAGTACAGGAGGATTTGGCAGCACAAGGGCCACTTCCAGTGCAGGAGGTTCTCAAGGAGCTGCATCAAGGTCAGAAGGAGCTGCATCAAGGGGAAGAACAACTGGCAGTGAAGCAGGAGCTGCATCAAGTCACCAAGGAGGAGGAACATCCTCAAGGGGAAGAAGAAGTGCCAGTGGAGCAGGACCTGCATTAGGGCACGAAGTGGAAGAAGAACATCCTCAAGACTGGCTGCACAACATCTAGGGTCCCAAGCTAGTACCAATTGAAGATGCCTTTGTTCCAACCCTTTATTGTATTGAATTTTGTAATTGAAAGTGACCCACTAAGGGAACAATTATAGTACTGGCTACAGTGGTTGGTGTGGTTGCTTTTAATATTTTTTGTAGTGGAAAGGGACCACTAAACTTATGTTATTTAATAGTATGTGACCACTTCATTTTCAAAGGGACCACTAAACTTTGAGTTGTATTCCATCTTTGCATAATGGCAAGTTAACTTTATTTATTCCAAGTCCACATTTACAGATACTCTGCCTGTGCTTTCTTATGCTGTGAACTGTTTTCTTTATCAACATAAATGATATACACCAGTAACAGTATCAGTCCAATGTTAAAGGGAAAACAAACAACAACATAAACAATTTCCAGACAATCCTCATTTTATTCAACACCATAATTCTTAGTTACAATTCATCTTTAACAAAAACATAATACAAAAGAAAACCCATGACAAGATAAACAACAACAACATCATTTTTCCAACTTTCTTCTCTTCTTCTAACTTCCTTTTCAACTTGTCGTTCTTCTTCCTTAGATCCAATACGAGTTTTTCATTTTCCAAACACATTTGAAGTTCTTCACGTTTTCTTTCAAAGCTTCCTTCAGTTTCAGAAACTCCTTCATCATGCCATTCAAAGTAATTACAACTTGAATTACTCTGCAATCAAAACAACACAGGATGAATTCAAAATTCAGCAAATGAAATGAAATATTTAATCACTTACTGCCCAATTTCTACATCTATAAAACAATCTTCCTTTGTTCTTCACAGTAGTTGCCTTCAAAACCAACAATGCTTCACCACAACCACACAATTTAGAAGGTAGCCGTGAAGATGATCCACAGCTTTGCGACTTAGACGAACCAATTGACCTTCGCGTCCAACCATTTCCTCCACTGTCACCTTTCATTTCACTACAACAAAACAATCCCTTCATCAGCTTTGGTGCCCACAGAAACCCTATATCCCAAATCCTCATATTTACACGAAGAACAGAAGAAACCAAAACCAAAACATACGAACTTACCTCAACAATGTACCCAAGTTCTTTCACCTTCAGATGTACCCAAGTTCTTTCTCCTCAGCTGCAGCGACGAAGAAGAACCAAACTTCTTCAAATCTCATTTATAAAACATCACGAAGTGCTTAATCTAAGTTCAACAGTTAAACATTCCACGTGGCAGAGAGTGAAGGCAGAGATCACAGCTCACGTGGCATCGCCGTTTGACACATCCACAAAAACTTAACACCGTCCATTTTTAAGGACTATTACTCAGAGTTTCAAAACTATAAGGACTAAAAACCATCAAAGTTCTGAGCAGGGACTAAAAACAAAATCGTCTGATAGTTCAGGGACTAAAAACATATTTAACCCAAAAATTAAAATGTGAAAATGTAAAAATGTAAAAATGTAAAAATAATGTAAAAAAATTGTGTTCGCGTGTTCTTTTGAATGTCTTTGAATCACAACAATTAATAATAGAAAATTAATCAATTATTTGATGTTGAGACCAATTATATATTTGCCAAAATAAATAGCATTACTTTACATGTGTCACTAGTCATATATAGTAATTATAATTTATATTCGAGATCCTAACGTGTACTAATAAGTTTAAACTTTTAAGTGTTTAGAAATTATAAAATAATCTACCCAATTAAAACTCTTTTATATGGTGTTGGTTGGCACTGAAATTCGATGTCAACAATAATTTAAAGATCAACAATGATAACACGTGAAACCACATATGTAGTATCAAAGTACATTCATACTACTTTTATAGAATATTATATATTGACCAAAGTTTCATTCATAATTGGACAAATAATCTACTCTATATGGGCAACTGCAATTTATAAGCCTTGTTGAGAGTGAGAAAGCAAAGATGAGATGCCGAGTGATATTTTTTTTCTTCTTCACAACTGCATGATCTGCCTAATCATTACATTGATTACGAATTAGATTATACTAGTGTGATGGACAATAACAATGAAGAGATATGTTAAATAGCTTGTTTTCCTGCCAAAACATACACCAGAACAACTTAGACTTTAGGCAATTGACAATGATATAAAAGTTGTTGAAGCATCAAACCAATTAATGCATAGGACATGAAAAAAATGTTCGAATTTATAACTCTAAATGTTAAGAATTACACCTTAAGTTAACTATTTTGTATAAAAAGTTATATGTGAACTTATTTTTTTCTTTTGTTATTTTAGTGTAAAAGACATAATAGTTGTTTTGAATGTGATATTATGTGATCCATTGGATGAAAACTATCATAAGAATAAAAATCATTAAATATTGAACAGAAGTAAGTAAACATTTATAACTTTTTCTTTAATTGTATAGTTTGAGGAATTTTACACGTGCTAAAATAAAGAGAGAGTGATCAACTTATCTCTTCAAATATTTAGAAGAAAATTAAGTTTTAATTAAATTTTGTCTTTCATTTAGTTACATATTTTATTCATTATATATATATATTTTAACTTTGTTAAATATACCATAAACTTAGTAAGAAATATCTATATATATATATATATATATATATATATATATATATATTTGGTTTCATGCTCAAACCAACAAAATATTAAAAAAATTGCATAATTTACATCGATTAGTGTATCCATAGACATAAATTTACGTCTATTAATATAATAACAAACATAAATTTTGACATGAAGATACAAGCCAAAATTTACGTCGAGTCATATTTGCATCAAACACAAATTTACCTCTGTTATTTTAGAACCAAACATAAATTTATGTTTGTTATCTTATCAAGATGTTTTTCTATTAGATTCTCTTCATGGGTTTGACACATTAATAAATACATAATTAATTAATAACCTTAGCTTAAACTTACTTAGTATTTCTTGGGTTCCAGGATTCTTATCATATAATTTGTATTCTAATTATAGTATTATCTACTACATGTAATTATGTTTGGAGACCAAGAGATTAATTCCTATCAAGCCGATATCATCTTGATGTATAGCGATTCACTAAGTCTAATCTAATGTTACCAAAATGGAATACATAAAAGAAAAGAAAATTTAAAAGCTAAGATTCTTCATTCATTGCGTGAGGAACATTACACTTACATAGCATGGCAAGATGGATTTATTCTTGTATAAGCCCTTTCCAGGAGAACAAAAGCAAAGATGGGCTATTGTCTCTGAAGCCCATACTAATCCTTAAACCAGAAAGGCTTCTTCAGATATACGTGTTTGGACATGGGCGAGGTTGATGGTCCAACATATTCTTGAGGTTGATGGTCCAACTATAAAACTAATATCATGTTGAAATGATACAAAAGTTTGAGCTTTGATGAAGCTGTTCATCCTGAACGCCAAACATTTACATTAACTGCAAATCAGGCTATAGAACCATTTTCAGTAAACTTATCAACTTGAGAGATGTCAAGGAATGTATAAACTCCACTTGCTTTGAGAAACCTGAAATGGTTGCATAAGCAAAGTCAACTAACCAAATCAAATGGTTTTAAAAACCTTGTTGAAATGGTGAAATGACATACTCATCTCTAAAAGCTCGTGCCATAGACAAGCAACCTCCTGGAACAGATGATTGAAGGTTCACAGCAATGTTAGGATTATGAATACTCTGCCTCATGTGAACCCAACCATGTTGTCCATGTTTCTCGTTTGACACTTTTGCCCTGAAGCCACAACAAACTAGTTTTGCTTAGCAAATAATAGAGAAATATAAAATAAGAATTGTTGAACTGCTTGAACTT
Organism: Vigna umbellata; assembly: GCF_029865625.1. Lineage (NCBI taxonomy): Eukaryota > Viridiplantae > Streptophyta > Magnoliopsida > Fabales > Fabaceae > Vigna > Vigna umbellata. Next base: position 6,043,819 of record NC_142174.1, on the reverse strand, counting down.
TGTTTAACATGTTTCTACCTGTACATTTGAGCATCAATGGGAGCTGGATCGTCATTTGTATCTACAAGACACCCTTCACTCACCCAACAATCACCACATGAGTCTAACTCCCACCCTCTCAGCCTCCCTTCCTGCACACAAACAAACTCTTTATATTTTGCATTCATGATCACCACCTTGTGTTCCAAATATGAAACAAGGATTTAAAAAATTACCCACAAACTACAATTTTCACTGTAAGTTCAAGATTTTTAAAGTTAGTGTAAGAGAGATTATAGTGAAACAATGATTTACTATGTTTCAAAACATTGATAAAAAAATGTGATTAAAGTATACTAAGATGTAGATTTTACTATGTTTCATGGTCAGGATTAGGATACACTTGTAAATCCGCTTTATCTTTAATGAACATGGAGATATTCAACAAAGTAGTGTGTTAGAGATTATACTGATAATATTTTTCTTCTAACATATATAATATACCTCAATGTAGTTTCTAAATGTTTGAATGGCCTCTGATCCTTTAGCTTTAGCATGTCGTGGTTCAGAGACAATATTTATCCTAAGCTCTACTGATTCATAGGGCTCTTCAAGATCTTTTATAAGACTCCCAATCCCTTCATTTGATCCCGCAAGCTTCATCCGCACCATTTCAATTATAATCTTGACCACCATGTAAGCACCTTGACGAAAAAGGAAGAAGAAACATGGTGAATGAAAACATGGAAATGAAAACCATGCATAATGGAGCTTAATAAGTTGAACTTACCATCATCAAGGAAATGGTTTTCTTTAAGAGCACCATGCCCAGATGTTTCCATCATAAGATGTGTTTCAACTCCATCACTGTTAAGTTGAACTCCCTTGTCAATGACATTCCTGTATCCTACACGGTAGAGGCAGTGGTGACCACCTCTATCAGTTATGAATCTGGTGAGTGCCATGCTTGTACGAGCATCCGTGACTATGGTTGTTCCTGGATGTTCCCTTAACACAATGGCAGACATGAGAGCAATGAGTTTGTCACCATTTATGGGGTTCCCTTCGTTATCAACCACCCCACTTCTGTCTACATCAGTGTCGAAAACTATTCCAAGATCAGCTGACTTTTCTAACACTGCTGCTCTGGTGAGTGCCATGGCTGTTTTGTCCTCAGGGTTGGGAATGTGATTCGGAAACATCCCATCAGGGTTCAGATGCAGAGACCCAAAGGTATCTGCACCGAGTTTGTCCAACACATCCCATGTGAAGAATCCTCCTGACCCATTTCCTGCATTAACTATAATCTGCACATTTTGTTGATTTCATTGCAATCAGAGCGAAATTTTCAAAGGTAGAATGGCTAATGACAAAACAAGACGAAGACTTCAATTTAAACACAAGAAATATCGATGTCTTGTGGTATAAAGGTGTTTTGAAACTTTGAAATAACTTGTAAGTTACTATTAGTAAATTACCCTCATCATTGTGGCTGCTATGAGTTCAATGTAATGAATTAAGGATAAAATGAGTTAAAGAAATAATGACTATTTATCTATTATAGAGGGTTATCAGTGAGACCTGAAATCCCTGAAGTGGAGTGTCAGGATACAGAGGATGATCGATTCTCTCCTTGATGATTTCTCGTAGGTGCATTGCATAAGTGCTCATAAAATCAACTTTTGTTGGAATCACACTAAGCAAAGTAGAGACTTTGGCCATCCTATTTGCATATTTTCGAGCAGCATTATCACATATTTCCTCCACCTCTGTTGAAGTCAATCCACCTCTCTTTGTAAAAAATTTTAGACCATTTCTGGTATAAGGCAAGTGGGAAGCTGTCATCTGCATCACAAAATGCAAAGTTAATTTCAAGCATTTGTGTTAGGCTATGATTATGACAGAACCATCACATCCATATTACAAGCTTCTCAGTACTAGTCTTCAAGTCTAGTGTCATAAGCAGCATTCATTTGAGTTCATGGATTGTAGAAAATCCTAATCAGGACTCAAAACAAAGTAGCATCAACCAACTGGAAATTGTTGCCGTTACAAATTTTGGTAACCTACCATGATTGAAGCATCATAGGCAAATGGAGACAATATTGTGCTCATGAAACAAGCTGGTGTGGTAGCTAGTCCCATGTCAAACACCATGCAACCTGCACGAGCAAGACCTGCAAAAACTGCAACACTCAGTTTTGACCCTGTAATTCTAGGGTCACGTCCAAGAGACACTCTCACATTCTCTACAGGGTATCCTCGTTCCTTCTCTAATCCTTTGATAACCCATTCACCAAAACTCTGTGATATTGCCTCCACAGCAGGTGGAGTAAGGTCAACTTTTCTGCCTTTCTCACCTTCCAATGCCACTCCTCTAACATCTGAACCGTTCTGAAGCCTTCTAATCTTGTCCAACTCTTCATCCACCACAAATTCATCATACTTCGCAGTGCCGATGGATTTCACACTTACGGATTTACTGAACGGCGCAGAAAATGAGAACCCAACTTTGTTATGCAGTATATTCTTCCCTGCTGATGAAGGAAACTTTGTTTTGTGAGTGTTCTTGTGCAAAGATGTTGAGAAGTTTGGAGAAGTAGAAGCAGTCATTGTTTGTGTTGTTGGCACACTCGATTTGTTTGAATAAAAATCAAGCTTCGGGAGATAAGGTAAACACAGAAGCATTAAACCATAACCTTACAAATCCAATATCTCAGGAACACAGAAATATCTTTAACAAACTTACAAACTCCAAAGATTTTTGTCCATGCTTTTGTCTTCATTCCAATTGTTGTGTCATTAATTGATTGAGTTGCATGTGATATTTTCATAATAAACTGAGCAACTGGTATATTCTGCATAAGCTACTTCTGTATCCAAAACGTGTTCATGAAATTTATGGCTATTTGTCATTACTCACTTCCATTGTTCAAACACAAAATTGACCGAGTTTGTGGTTACTGTCAATTGGAATACGATAATAATTACTATCAGTAAGTGGAGCTAACAACACCGGAACTGAATTTTTCTCTTTACATGTTTTTGATTTGGTGAAAAAATGGGGAATCAAATGTTTATGCACAAAATTCCTTTCTTCAATACACAGGAAATGACTGTGTTCTCCGAATCTCAAGATACCACAAGCAGCAACTACAAGTAGCAGTAGTAGAGTTTCAAGTTATTAAAGTCATGCAGCCATATCTGGTGTGAAGTCTTAGAAAGGACCACCAGAAATTTGGAGTCTCTGCATGTTTCCAAGAACCATATAATTAATATCTACTTGGTAGTGGACAGGTTTATTTTATTTTTTTTGAAATGTAAGTTTGGGTTCACACAGTCACATGTTTATCTGTCAAGACAAACCATGAACACAAATAGAAAACTAAACTTTCAGAAAAGAAATTATAGCAGTTGTATTCAGAAGATGATGGTGAGATTAGGAGATTCTTGTCATATATTTCAAGGCTTGCATATTAAAAGTATTAGTAAATGATTGATTAGTATAGTAAATAAAATATAGATTTTTTTTGTCTTATTACATACATTTTTTTAAAAATCTATTTAACCAGAGATTAATCTAACTCCCTGTCATGTAATAGTTATTTAAGAAGTTTTCCCATTTTTTTTGTAAATATTTATATATGTTATTATTTCTTCTTATTTCATATAACAGTCACTTTTCTATGTTTCTTTTAGTAAATTAAAATCACGGAACATGTATTTATCTTTTAAAAATAATAGTTTTTCTGTACGCATTTTTTATTTCAAAAATATCACATTTTTTATTACTCAACAAATTTATTTTATTATTATAATATGCACTTCGCACATTTTTTAATATAATTTTAAATACAGTAATTTTATTTATTAAAAGATTACAATAAATTATCCACACTTCTTATTTTATTTTTCGTTATATTACTGCTTTCTTTTTATCGTTTGTCATTATGTGAACGAAAAATGAGGGATATATGACCAGTCAATGATATTTAATTCTCTTTAAACTTTTCACGAATTTAGATTCTTGTAAAGTATATGCTGTTTTCATTTTGTATACTAAAAACACATTTTAATATATTAATATATTTTAAATCTTTACCAGAGAAACAGGATCAGAAAGTCAATAAAAAATTTGGACTCAACTGTTACATCAACGTATTTAACATTTAAAGTTGCACAAATAAAATAAATAGTAATAAGATAAAAATAAATAAATAAATGTGGGTTTGTATAAAAAATAATTTAGTATGGGCAATTACTGTGGTGATTTGTTGATTAGTACATACATAGACTTGAATTTTTTTCTGATGTTTTCTTTTTTGAATGTTATCCCTATTTTATTAAGAGTAATTGTACGATGATATATATTTATATTTATTTGATACACATTATAAGTTTAAAATGATTATATAAAAAAAGTGAATTTTGTATTTTTTTTTAAAAAGAAAAAAATAGTTTTAAATAAATATAAAATAATTGTATGCGTAAATGTATCATTTTTCTTGTTTGTTTTGACTTTTGGATGTAATTGGTGTTGAACACAATATTAATATTAGGCTGAAAAACAAAAATGTTTCTTTGAGCTGAAGGATTTGAGGCCAGTTATTATCAAAAAGGAAAAATGATAATGGTTCTGTTTTATGGCTACGACTGTCACTTAATATGTTTTTTGTTAGTGCTAAATTTTGTCCCAAGTATAGAACAGAGGAAGTAATGTTGGAAAGTTGTGCCCAGAACATCTTCCTTTGTGTGTCTTTGTTATTAAGATTCTACCTTAATATTTTGGAGTGCTTAATATTGCAGTTGATATTGTCCTTTACAAATTTACATAACATTTAAATATAACTTTTAATAATTGGAAATATAAACAGATATAGATAGGTTTTGGATACTATTATGAAGAGTTGATTATTGTTCTGGATCGTTTTCAACATAACATGCATACATAAACATAAAGCAAAATAATTCCCCTACCAAATTGAATTTCAGAAGTGATTTAATTAAGTTTGAATCAATTACCATAACAATTTAATATCATTCTATAATATTAAGCACTAATTTTGAATGAACATTAATATTAATCGTTATTTAACGTCTAATATTAACGTAGTGGATGATATTCTCTAGACTTTAAGAAACTTCATTACTATGTTGTTCAACACAACATCCATACATGAACATAAACAAAGTAATGGCAGTAGGAAACTGAATTTCATTCATGATTTCATAGAAGAACTAATATAATATAATGAGATCAAAAGCTGTGGAAATAAAAGCTTTACACTAAATGAAGAGACATGCATTTATTAACTGAATGGACATGCACTTAATGCACATTGGAAAAAAGTACATACCTATTACAGATTCACCTCACCAACTTTATATGTAGGTCATGATGCTTTCATCTCAGGGGCTGCAAATTCACCACCAAAGTTAAAACTCATAATGTTAGTTAGTCCTGTAATGGTTGATTTACTAGTCAGGAACTGAAAGTCTGATGAATACCTCAGGACTAGTTCTGGTATAGAAATAGTTGTTTATCGGTTTAATACCTTTTTTTTTTCTTTTTTATAAGGGAAATATTTAAGTTCGTCCTACCTTTTTTAAAAAGTTTAATGTAGTCTCAAGTTCTGAAAAAAGTGTCCAATTAAATCATTTTTGGTCACGGTGTTAAATATTTAACGATCCAGCTGACAGCGTGAAATGATCTGTGCAACGTGGCTGTGTAGGTTTATAACGTGGTTGCATAAGGGGTAAACTTGTGATTTTCATTAAAGGTTCATCTTCCACCTCCACCAACCGTGAATTTAGGGTTTCTTCCCTCCACTCCTTTGTCCACCACGACACTCAGAGTCATGTGTCGCCGTCTCCTTCTTCCTCCCCCTCTCCCTCTCCTCCCTACAAAAGCCACCAGCTTTCCAAGCACGCCTCTCCCTCCCACTCCGATTCCGCCGGCTCCCACCTCCATTTCCACTCCAACTCCGATGATCTCTCTCCAAAATCTTATTTCCCTGGTTATTCCATAGCAAGATCAGATTAAATGATAAAGATTAGTGTTTCGTGTTTAATGGAATGGAGATAAAGCATTTTCTTTCATGGAATTGATTAAACTTGGGATTGTAGTTGGTAAATGAATCTTATCTGATATGTTAACTCTGTTTTGTTTCTGTTCTTTTTTCGATTTTGTTTCACCGGTCTTTATCCTCGTTAAAGACCTTCCCAACTACAACGATCTCTCCATTGAGGCGTGGCTCTAAGAACGTAGATCCTGATGCTGTATCAATTTGTTGCCCGCAATGTATGCAGAACTGCGAGCGAGAAGTAGCACAAATGTTGAAAGAAACTGAGAAATCAGATATTGAACTCAAATCAGAGGCAAGAACAAAATCAGGTACTGTTTGTGGGTCCTGACAGAATTGGCAAGAAGAAAATCCTCACTGCAAATGGTTTGCCAGAGGACCTCAGGTACCTCTCCAAGGATGTGAGAGAAGAAACCCTAAATTCAGGATTGGTGAAGGTGGAAGAAGAAGATGATGTGTTAAGCAATTTTTTTTTTAAATTCAAAATTGACACGTCACCATGCCACATAAGAGAAAAAATGAACCGCTCATCAAGTTTAGTCCAGAGGAGCAGTTTCATCGTTAAATATTTAACGCCGTGACCAAAAAGGATTTAATTGGACACTTTTTTCACAACTTGGGACCACATTGAACTTTTTAAAAAAGGTAGGACGAACTTGAACATTTCTCTTATAAAGAGGGACAAAAAGAGGTATTAAGCCTTCTTTATCCATCATATTAACACGTTAAGGAAATTCTTTGCCAGGTTGTATGATATTAGGTTGTATGAAATGTACTACAATCAAATGAAAAAATCTACACAAATGTTACCATATATATATATAACACATGTGGAGAAAATCTTGAGATCACTAACATATGATTTCGAGAGTATTGTATGCATTGTCGAGAAATCCAAAGAGTTGTTTGTCTTCTTAGTTGAAGAGTTGGTTGAGTCACTTAAGGCCCATGAACAATGGAGAAGGAAGAATTATCAACCGTTTTACCAAGAACTACAAGCATAACTTGACATAAAAGAGGAAGTTTGGAACACTTAAGATCAACGTCTTAGAGGACGTGCAGAGATGATTTTAAGGATGATACCAAATAACAAATCAGTCAATAGAATTGGTGTAACCAAAGACAAGGGAAATGTTGAGGAGGTCAGTTAGGAATCAAAAGTAGAATTGGTGTAACCAAAGACAAGCATGATCACTACGCAAACGAGTGTAAATCGGCAAAGTGTTACAATGATGGTAAGGTTGACCACATTGTGAAGTTTTGTCGAATTGAGATAAAAAGATGGAGAAGAATCTCCTTATAGAAGAAGATGAAAAATAAATAGTTATATTCATGCCAAAGAGCTCGAAGGCCAACCTATCGAGTTAGAGACTGAACGTCGATCTGCATCCGGGTTGTTTGATGATGAGAAGAAATAAGCTATTTTAGGGTTGTGTCGAGCTTTTTCAAGGTGGTGCAGAGATGTATTTGAATTGTGTCGAGTTGATTGATGTCAAGCTGAATTTGAGAAGGAGACCAAGAGTTGAGCATAAGAAGAACTCAACCAGCTCGCCAAGTAGTAAGGAGAGGTTGGCAACACAATTGAGTAGCATGGGGAGCCCGACATTGTGGATATAGAGCTAGGCATTGTGCATGAGAGCGTAGACAATCAGTGGATGTGCCTTGACAACTCGGTGGAGAACAACCAAGTGCAAAGCAAAGCACATATATTTATAATGTGAGGATCTTAATAAATATACCACTCAAAAGTAGATATGTTTGGTAAACAATAATTACTATTTATCTAATTAATTTAATATTTTATTTATATAGTCAGAAAATAGTAAAATTTGGAGGTCTGAAAAGAGAAATCAGAGGTGTAGGAAAATAATACAAGCTCAACAAGTGATAAAACAAGAGTAAGGGTAGCATGACACATATTGACATTCATTTGACACACCTAACAAGGGTAAAATAGTCTTAAAAGAGTGAACTTTTGTAGTTTTTCGAAAAAGAAGAAAGTAAAAAGTAAGGAATGGTAGTGTCAAATGAATGTAAAAACATTATGTGTGTCAAAGTATCATTTTTCCAAAAACCAAGATTGCAACCTCTTTCTCATTCTTGGCGCAAGGCCAAACGGTGCTAACACTAGGAACTCACGATTGGGCGCCTTGCCATTTCAAAATCGTCGTCGTTCGTCGAGGCTGTCGTCGTTCACCGAGGCCACTGTCATTCGTCGAGTCTGTCGTCATTCACCGAGGCCACTGTCGTAGTGATATTTGTTGACTTGACTGCAATACAAAAAAGAAAGGTTGCTATAACGAGAAAACAAGTTAGGAGGCCTTTTGGAGTGGTACTAAAAGCAAATCTATACGTCAACTAAATGATCTCAAGTTAGAAATTCTTTTGAAAATATGGGTTGAGCAGAATATTAAATTGAAGAAAATGATTAAAGAATTGTATCAAAAGTTGGACAAAATTGAAGCTAATTTTGCTAAAACATCAAATCAACAACCGATTATAGAATCACATCACGCTGATATGTCTATTGATGGACATACAAAATTTTACTAAATATATTGTTGAATTTGTTAATGATGAAGCACGAGAGTCAACTACTTCAAGTGTAGATTTTTGCTCGCAAGATGAGATTATGAGTATTAGTGATGATCCTATCAATCATCCCAATGTACCTGATGATGTTGAAATTGAGTTGAAGCCGTATGCTCTACACATCAAGTTTGTTGATGTGAACAATAAAAATAAATTTTCAGTAATAATATTTATTGACTTGACTGTAGAACAAAAAAGAAAGGTTGATATAATAAGAAAACATGTTAGATTTAAATTTATTTGATATAATTGTTGATAAAAATTTAAAGATGCATGCATGTTTATTTTCTATTTTCTAACATAAATAGAAATTTTTTATTAAAATATTAAAAATATTTTTTATATAATGACTTGTACTTCATAAAATTAAAGGAAATAAATTTTTTCATATGACCCGATTGAGTCAAAAGTTTTCCGTATTTTCCCTAAAATAATTCTATAAAAGATAACCTTAGTAGATATTAACCTTATTTTTTCAATATTTATATTTATTTAAGTTAACATCAATTAAGTGGAGACTCACGGTAAAAAAACATTAAATAAATATGAAAAATAATTCAAGTTAGCATCTCCATTCTCATTCATCTTTTTCATTTATATTTATTTCTTTAAATCATTATAATTATTATTTTTTGTTTATATTAAATCTCAAGATGTTGTAATTTTTTTAAATCATTATCATTAGTGTCGGCCAAGTTAATGTAAATTAAACTAATATTGAAATTAATAATAAAAACTTTTACTAAACTACTTAATTAAAAAATAAATTTAAAATTTAGTGATAAATTAATGTCAACTAAGCTAGTAAAAGTTGGCTTAAAAGCCAATGCTTAATGAACTAACGTCCATGATTTTAGTGTCACATACATATGACACAGAGAATAATAAGAGTTATTTAGCGTCGACCTTTTCTTATTAGTATCAGTCAAAATTTGACACTAAATACTGATTTTCTCATAGTGGAAACTCGTAAAAATCCTAGCATATTAAAAAATAAATAAAAAGAAACAAAAGATGAAAAAGCTAAACAAAAGGAAAACTAATTCAAACCAAATTTTGATAATTTAGAGACCATTTATAATCATTCTCACCTAGTTGATGTTTGAATAAGAAAAAGAATGAGAAATTATTCCAAAAAAAATTAGAAAGAACGTAGATAGTTCAAAGAAAATAAAGTTCTAAGTAAATGATGATTTTAAAAAATAAATAACTAAATAGTTCAATTTTGATTAATATCTTTAATACTCATAATTCTAAAACTAATAAAAACAAGTTATTCCATATATGTAGCTTCTAGGTTTTATTTTGCATAATGTCAACTACATCTAAGAGAAGGATTATATATGGTACAAATAAAAATCAATAATCTTTTTTGAGTCAAATAACATAAAAGGATCAAGTGTAATTTTCCAAAATAAAAACCAAGAAGACGACTATTAACATTCTTCTTAATAAAGGTATTAATTTTGACATATTGAAAGGAAAATAGTCGCATACTAGAGTTCATTTCCTTGTTGTAAAAATACATGTGGCCTTTAACCAAAATTGAACCAATACGTCCTCTGTTTCAGGGTGCAAATGCAAATTTCTCTTAAGTGCTGACTGTTTAAATGATAGATGTAATTTAAGAGTATTAAATTAACTTAGATGTTAAAGTATATAATGATGTGTAGAAAAACTTTTAATGATAAGCTGATGGGAAGACAGCATAAGTGAATTCTTAGAGAAAATAATGGTAAAACACTTTATTATTAGTACATATATTTGTGTAACTTGCTACATTCTAGACGTTACTCCAAAGTTACATAGTAAAACATGGAAAACAACATAAAGTTAAGGCAAGTAGGAACACCTAAAACTGAACTTGTGATAAGCCTTTTGAATCTGGAAGAGTAACCCACCCAATTTCTACAGTTATTTCCCCATGCTTGACATTTCTCAATCTTAAAGTCATCTCTTGGATGAGTTTATCATTTTTCCATATGCAGTTGCTATCTTCAGCAAGGCAGTTAGTCCTATCTGGTTGAATCTGCTTCACTATGTGACCCTCTGCCAGATCTCTTAACTCCAGCTTCACACACTGAAGATATGGCTTTAAATCTATTTCTGCATCACCCATGTTGTCATCTGGTGTGAAAGTGTCTTTGTCTGTAACTGTCTGAATAGAACAACACAGTTCCAACTGATCATGAATTTAACACAACACTACTGATGCATGATATAGATTGTTTCAGTACTCACCACAAGTATTGGAATGTTAACATCTTTTACATAAAGGGTCAGTTCTTCATTCCACTCAGGATTTAAGGTATCTTTTGCAACACTAGTTCTCAGTTGCTGCATCATGAAATGACGTCTTCAGATGTTAGTGGCAAATAAAGTATACTTAATCTGTCTGCAAAATTTTCTGAGTTTGTAAAGAACTTTTTCCACTTGAAGTCATTCTTTCTGTTCTGCAAAATTTTCGTAAGTTTTGGACTAATAAAACGAAATATATCATCATATTTTCTAAAGACAAAATTCATAATAATAGGGATCATGTTATTATTTCTTCCTATTATAAGTATTATTGTTAGCCTACTAATCAACCTATTTATGAATTAAAAATAATATGAAATGATCAGTTATAGTGCTTGTATTATATATAGAAGAGAGGAATATAAAAGATGATGAAAAAGTCAATTTTATGGACATGGTATCACCACTATCCAAGCTTGAGACATGATCCTTTACTTTTGTTGGAACATTGTGTTCTTCTGGTTCAACAACAGTGTTATCTGTTGTCGTAGCCTGGTACGACATTTTTGCTTTCATATCTCAGTTTCTCGCTTATATTTGGATGGTGATAAACAAGAATAAGGCATGAATTATGATGGGACACTCGCCCCAGTTGCAAACATGACTTATGTAAGAACTATGCTGACATTCTTCTTCTTCTTCTTCTTTATGCTATAATGACATTGTCACTAAATAGAAAATATAAAATACCATGAAAAGCAAATTTTGTTGACATATATGTATTTACTTTGCTTGTACAAGAAATAGACACGGTTATGGGAAAACTCACGAGAAAAAATAATTTCTGAATAATAATCGAAAGTTGTAGCTTATAACCTGTTCCGCCATGGTGACAAAGACATAAGGGTCACTGGTACGAGTGTCGCAAGCTTTGAGATTAGAGCCTTTTTTGATACGAAGTTTGATAAGACCCAGAATGTTCTCCATTGAAAATCAATGTCATTCACAAAAGAAACTACAGGCTTTGGGTGGGTCTGAACTTATAACCAAATATATGGTAACAAGAAACAAAATGGTCCCCTACTCCAGGAATTTTACTGATTCAAAACAATATGAACACAAACAAAAACATAACCAAAATACGAGGTGAAAAATGTTACAAAGTCATTAGCGTTGTTGCCAAGGGCTAGAATTTGTGAGATTTGTGGATCACCGCACTTCTCTGCCACCCTGCATGCATGCTTGTAGGATTCAGAAACATCTAATGAGGTTCAAAAGACTAATGTAAAGATTCATGTCCATTTATTATATAATTAATTTTTTATTTCTGTTTTCTGATTACATAAAGTATATTACTTTTATTTTATGTATAGTAAATGTTTGATAAATGTCTTTAATATAAACTAGCAAAAACACAACAGGGACGAGATATATTCCTATTATTTAAATATTTGTATTATATTATAAGTGAAAAATATATATAAATTGATTAAATTAATATATAAAGAAAACAATAAAAATAATAAGAATTACGTAAATAGTAGTAGAAGAAACTATAAATATAATAAAAAATAAAAGAGAGAAAAAAAAGAAAAAAAATACTATTTTTAACTTTAGAAGAAGAAATAAGATTAAGAGTGATTTGACAAGTCAACTGCTCGCATAAGTAGAATTTCTTTTCTTCTGATTTTCTGTCCTTTTTTTCTATTTACCAGGATAGCATGTTATAGATTATATATACATTTCGGAAAATCAGATTTTGTTTTTAAATGAAAAGGTATGTTGGAATTGGTTTCTTGGAAAGTGAATTTTGACTTTTATTTTTAATGTTTTTGACGAAGAGGAATGTTGGAATTTAGTTTTTAGGAATTGAATTCTGAGTTTGTTTTTCATATATTTTGACAAAAAGGTAGGTTAGACTTTGGTTTTCGAGAAATCAAATTCTGAGTGTATTTTTCAGTTATTTTTATGAAAATGTATGTTGGAATTCGGTTTTCGGTAAATTGAGATTTGACTATTGTTTTTAGTGAATTTTGAGAAGACGTAGGTTGGAATTTGGATCTCGGAAATCCGAATTTTGACTATTGTTTTCAGATTTTAGTGTCAAGGAAGGTTTGAAATTGGTTACCAGAATTTTGACTTTTGTTAGCAGTGATTTTTTTATTAAAGGAAGTCAGTTCAAGGTAATTCCATTTTAGAGATAATTTTTTATTTATCTTTTATTTTATTGAAATGAAGAGATCGAAGGAAAAAATATTTTTTTGTTTTGTAATATAAATATAATTTTTATTTTGTGAATGAAAGTTGAAATAAAAATTCAATGAATTTAATGTTGAGACGTGGAACCTATAATGTAAGAATTATTAGAACAATATTTTTTTTGTGGCATGAGGTTTGATAGTATGACCAATTTCATAAATGTCGATCATCCTATCATTATCATCTTATTATATAATACATTAAACCTACTCTTGTGATAACGGAGGCTTTCGCTATCTCTTGTTTTCCTACCCTCGCCCTTTCTTCCATGTAGAAGTTGATAGTTATATCAGTCCGAGTAAACGAACTAGATAGAAGGAGTCTTATCTAAATAAGAAAAAAAAGGAGAACTGTGAGGAGTCAACTATAGTACGAGAGGACTGGGTTGGGCCAACCTATGTGTACCAATTGTTATGCCAATAGTAGTACTAACTCTTGAGTTTAATTGAATAAGGTCTCTAAATGCCTCTACTATGCTCCCAACAACTGATTCAAGGGATGTCCCTTCTTGAAGAAGAGTTGTGCATGACATTTCTTATCTGATTATAAGTCAATTCCTTCTATCTTAATGCCATTATACGTTGTTAGTAAGGAAAGGTTCACTTTTGGACCATTTACTAGTATTCCACTTTACTCAATGCGAGCTCATATGGTCTACCTCTATACATAATTATCTTGGAATTAGGTCAATCCAAGCTACTGCTATGGAATTGTTTTCCCTAATAAAATAGTAGTAATAGTTACATAGCAGCTTAGTCAACAATTTTCGAAACACTTTGAAAGTTTCAACGATTTTCAAAAACGATTGAATTCAACTGTTTTCATGTTCAGCCCTCACCCTCACTAGTTTTCGAGATCCGTGCACAATTCAAACAACCAATATTCTATATAAATCTAAAACTAAAACAAATATAAATCACAATCTTAAACCAAAATGTAAATACCTTGTGCAAAGGAGTTCAATGGTGGAGTGGGTGCCTTCCAGTCAGTGTGAAGAACAAAAAACAAAATTGGAGTGGAGATGAAGAAGAAGAAAGGGAATGACAGAAAAATGAGGTGGAGATGAAGAAGGAAAAAGGGAACGACGGCTAGGGTAAGAAGAATGAATATGTGAGTGGGTCTCTCACTAACGAATTTCAAACTGTGAATCCATCGAAACCACTTACATTGCAAATGGGAATTCGGTTTCCAGAGAACCAAATTCTGACCCAGATGAAAACCGTGTTATGCGTGTAAATATAAACTGCAGTACGCTATATGGGAAAATTAAAATCCGTTTTGTGTCATTACGGAAAAAAAATCGCATAAGTAGATTCTGGGAAATGTAGTCAGAAACCTTAATGTTAAAGTTGTTTATGATTGGAATGGATATAGGATCATTCCCCAATTTGTTCTGGCTCTCTAATTTATGAATTAAATTATTAGAAGATTATGCTTTTAATAAGCTCCAGGAAATGGCTTGAACTAATATGAATGATGGATTTCTAACTCTAAAAGTTGTTAGGAATTTTATTAACGTGAATTTTGAGTCTAATTCTTGGCGTTGTAAACTCTAGAAGAAGTCATGTATCTTGTGATGAGATCTTTTGTGCTTTGGAAACTTATGTTGGAAAGGTTACTTTTAGACATGTTAACCTTAAAAACAAATCGAATTCATTTATGTTCTCTTTCTTTTTTATGTTTTAAGTTTTAAGTATAAAGAAAATTCTTAATCTTGGGATTGGTTCAAAATACTTTTAAATGCTTTATAAATTGTATTTATTTTTTATATTTAGGTTTTGTACAAGCTAAAAAGACTCCGATATCCATATATATTCGAGCTAATAAGACTCCTTAAATCTTTGACCATCTCTTATCAATTGTGTACAATGTAATGTGGATGGTGCCACTTAAGAATGTAATGTTTTTGTTGTTTGTGTGGGTATTCTTTGGAGAGGTAAATGTGAAGACATGGGAGATTTCTCTTCTTATCTTTGGATTGAACTTATGAGTGTTATGTTGGGTATTGGCTACCTTTCGTTAGAGGTTGGGTTATTGTACCACATCTTCTCATTCTGGTGTGTGCAGGAAGGTGGGTGTGTTATTGTAACTCTTCCATGCTTCTTATTGAAAGAGTGGTCGAAAAGAGCCTTGAATTAGCAATTAGCATAGTAGTGTCTATATTTTTTTATTAAAGAGAGTGTTGTGATGTAAAATGAACAATGATTAAATGTCACTTCGTTTGTAGCACATACCACTAATACAAATACTTTATCTTTAAATTCGAGTTCAGTTAGTTTGACTTTTGATATAAGACAACTCGTCTCGACTTTGGTGGAGCTGAATCAGCTCAATATTTGGTCGAGCTCGACTCGTATCGATTTTCAGCTATAGTCGACTTGGGTTGACCTTTGGTATGACAACTTGGCTAGACTTTCAGCTCGAGCTGGCTTGACTCGACCTCTACCCAGATGACTTAGCATCACCTTTTACTCAAGTTGGCTCAACTACACCTTTGACTGAGTCGACTCAACTTAACCTCTAGTACGTGCGAACTTAACTAGACCTTCAGCCTTAGTCGACTTAGTTCAATCTTCACGTACGCGACTCTGTTCGACCTTCGGTCCGAGTGACTCTATTCAACCTTCGGCCCGAGTGACTCTATTCAACCTTTGGTTTTATGAAAAATCGGCTTGACCTTTTGTTTATGCCAAATTGACTCGACATTCGATTTTTGTCAAATCGATATAGATTGACATGATTCAACCTTCAGCCTAGATGAGTGACTTTCGACTCAGGTCCATTCTACTTAATTATTGGCCTAAACCTAGTCTACTTGACCTTTAACTTTGACCAAAGGTCAAGTCAATTTAGTCTAGACTCACAATCGAGCTGAATAGGCTCAAGCTAGTTGTTAAGATGATTTGGCCCAAGCTCAAGGTCAATATAAATAAACTTTTTGGAAAACTTTTTTCACCATAAGTGATGAGAAATTCTACAACTTCTGGAATTTTAATTTCTTTTTTTTAGTAAATTTTAAATTCTATTATTTTGGTTGTTTCAAATACCGTATTCAAATTCCTCGATTTCAATTTATTTTTAATTTTCCTGACCAAAGAAGTCATTTTATTTCAAAAAAAAATAAATTATCTAAATAAATGAATTAATCTCTTAGATGGGTCATTCAGATATAATATTAAGGTTTTGAAAACACCTTCTTGAACATTCAATATGAAAAAATAAATAAAGAAAAAACCTACAGGGATTTTTATTATATTTTTAATGAGGGTAGTTTGGGAATTACAGGTTTTATGGAGGATGCAGGAAGGAAAAGGGGTGCAGGAAGAAGTGCCCAGGTCATGATGATGGGTTGTTATTTTTAGTGATAAATGAGGTGGCTTTATGTATCCATTAATTCTCCCCTGGACCTCTGAATTTTCATAATACCAAGTTTGTTCCTTATCTCCTTTGAGAAACTTTGTGCCCTTGTTTGAGGTAGGTTACTAATTTGTTTCAATGTTTGTAAACAAAAACAAAAACAGTTCCATTTTAGTAAAACCGTATCACTTTCTGATACATTTAAAAAATAACCTTCCACTTCAAAGTGTGGTGCAGCAACTAAAATTAACTTTGATAAAAGAATATCACCAAATCAATGTCAGCCTTAATGTATGTTTCGAAAAATGAAATGTGGTGGAGGGTAAAGGACTAAAGTTTGAAGTAAGCGTAAGAAAAAAAATAATTCAAATTATAAATTGTCAAATTTAATTAATAATTATCTAAATACATATTACTTTATAAGTTTATTTAAACGATTTATCTTATATAAAATTTATATATATATATATATATATATATATATATATATATATTGTATAAAACCAATCACCTTAATTAGATTTGAATTAGATATAGATGATATAATATTTTTAGATTATGAAAATTTAAAATCATTGTGTGTCTAGATCATTTCAAGTTATGAGATATTAGGTCAAGTCAGATCCTAGTAAGGTAGTACTAGGTTGACATCATCCAAATTTGAACCAAATCGGCTTGGGTCAAACTCAAGTCAAGTCGACTTGAGTTTAGGTCAATTGAATCATTAGGGATTAGGTTGAGCTGAATTAGTCCATACTAGGTTGAGATGAGTCAAGACGGGTCCAAACTCATTCAAGTTAAGACAGGTCCATATTTAATCGAGTTATGATAGATCCACATTCATCTAAGTTAAGGTTGACCCATGTTTAACCAAGTTGGATAGACCCAACTTAGTCCTTCTCTAGTCAAGATCAGGTCGAGCTTAACCCCATAAAGACCAGGCTGGCCCAGTCCCCATTAAAAACAGATCAAATCAAAGTCCAAGTTTAGTTTAGTTAACACAAGGTTGAGTTGAGTCATCTTAGGTTCATATCGAGTTAAGTCCGCCTGAACCTAGGCCTAGTTGAGTCAATTCGGATCTAAGTTAGTTGAGTCAATTCATATCTAAGTTAATTAAGTCAACTTGGATCTAAGTTGAGTCGAGTCAAGTCAAGGCCAATCTAATTTGAGTTAGCCTAAGCCCAAGTCAACTCAGACAAATTGAGTCGGGTTGGCTAGGCCCAAGCTAAGTCGACTCGGGTTTGGTCAAGTTAGCCCCAACCAAGCCAACCAAGGTCAAGTTGTCGACTCAGACCTGGGACAAACTAAGTTTACTTGAGCCTATGTCAAATTGAGTCAACCTATGTTTGGGACCAAGTCGAGCTTAGTTAGTTCAGCTTAAGTCAAGTCAAGTTAGCTTGACATGGAGTAAAGTCAAGTTGAATGAGCCTAGGTGTAGGTAAAGTCAAGGCAAACCAAGCATGGGTTGAGTCAAGTTAGCCATGACCTTAGTCGAGCTAAGTTGACTCGAGCCTTAGTCGAGCTAAGTCAACCCATGTAAAGTAAAAGTTATTTTCCATTCTTTTGGATTTTGAGATATCATGACTCTCAAAAGTTAAGACTAAGTTCTATTGATAACCTCTATGATCACCGTTTTAATGGCAACAAATAGTAGAAAATAGAATTTTAGTTTCAAGGTTATCACTATAAAATCCTTCAAAAGTGATTTAAAAACTTTGAATATCTATTAGACAATGTAGTTTAAGAAGTCCAAACAATCTAACTACTTCATTAAATAACAAGTTTGCAACATGGTATAAATCATCAATCTTATGACATGGAATAAAATGGATCACTCTTCAAAATTTATTCACAACTAGAAAGATTGAATCATGTCTCTCTTTCGGTATTGGAAGGCCAAATACAAAATTTAATGAAAGTTTCATTCGAGACAAACTGATGTTGAGTTTTTCCTTGTCTCTTCTTCATGTAGTTGATTGTTAATTGATAGTGCCTAGTTGGCACAACATGTTTAATAGAGACCATTAAATGGACATTGTTCAGTGGACATCATCTAAATTATGAAGCGTCATGTGCTCTTGGTTGTTAATGGATTTCTATTCCAATGAAACAACAATTAGAACAAAAATGAGCAATTGGGCAAAGGTTAATGTTAGTGACCAATTTAGACACTAGTTTTTTTGGTACTCAAAACTTTAATTGCTAATGTTAGAATAATTTATTAACTAAAAATTATTGGTCTCTAAAATAGTTATTATTATAAATAAAAAAATTATAATTAGTAACCAATTACACTTTAAATTAATCACTTATCCATTATTTTTTGTTTCTAAAATTAGTTGTTATTTAAATAATTTTTTATAGTCTTTAATTTTGGATGATTTGAATTTAGGTTATTTTATATAAAAATTGCATAATTATGTTTGATTTATTACTCAAATTCACGTTCATTTTCTCAAGATAGTTATGAAAAACTTATTATTGATAAAGACTCGTCATAGGACTCATTGGAGGATGTTGAGTTCGATCGCTCAACTATATATGTTAGAGGAATGACCCAAAAAATGCTAATGCTTGATATCAACACATGCAAAATTAAAACATACTTCTTCTCGTCAATATGATGTGTTTTCTATCTGTTAGGTCTATTGATGAAGAGGTTTATTGAAGAGACACAAACACCAATAACAACTCAACCATATAAAGGATTGACACCACTTTCTACCCAAAACCTTACAATAGGTTAATGGATCTTTCACCTTTATATAATATTCTACTTTCTCATTTTTATCTAATGTGGGACTTGAACTCATACTTGGATACCCAACAATTTTTGTATAAATAAGATAATTTTAATTTAGCAAATAAATTATTAAAAATGTAAGGATGTAAGTTGATTTAGTAATTGGTTTTTTGGAGGTGTTGAATTGAATGCATATATAAAGAAGTTATGAAATGTTGGGTGGAGTACATTAAAGTGGATTCTGTTGCCGAGTTCTAGATACTCCTAAATAATTTTTTCAAAGACTCCTATTAGGATCGAGCATGAGATAAGATTACCCTAATCTGAAATTATGATTGGTTATTTAAACTTGAATATGACTTAAATTCAATCTGAAATAAATAAGACAATTATAAATTATAATTATTTATAACTGTCAAAAATTCATCCTTTAAAAAGATTATTATAACACTGAAATTTTATAAATCAACTTAGATTTCAAACGAGGTAGATGAAATTAAATCATGATGACTTGCATCTCTCATAGTACTAACTTTACCGTATATATTGACGTGTAAGTTATCAACCAAAACAAAATCATGTGCTATCTTTTGTCCATCCGTTCATTCTTTATTGCATTTAGTTTGAGACCTTCATTCTTTATTATAGGTTTTATCCTATACCAGTTAAAACTTCTTTCCAATTACTAAATGTAGGGAAACATAATATAGTTCGTGACATTGTTAAACAAAGAATTTAATGACAATAGTTGTACGGGTAAAATTTAGAATATAATTTTGTATAAGTACTATAATTTTAAAAATAAATTTGTTATTATATAGTATCACTTAACTCACACAATAAGAAAATAATTTCTTTAATGAAAACATACTCATAAATAAAGTAAAAATAAAAACACAATAAATTTAAGTGTGTTAAAAGCTATATTCATGTATTATTACTTAATGTATAATTTTTAGGTTTAATGTCTACGGATGTCCCTATTTATGCGGATTTTTATAAATTGGGTCTTCATATTTTGAAAGTTTTCAATTGGGTCCCTATTTTGGTAAAATTGAGTCAATAATGTCCTTGTCGTTAATTGCTGTGGACGACGTTAATTTTCTTGCAATGTGGCATGCTGAGGTGTCCTTTAATTATGACGTGGCATAGGTTAACCAACCAGAACATACCACCTCACGCCTCTTGCCACGTCATCTATGCCTTCTCCACAGAAACCTTAATTTCCAAACCTTAGCTACTATGCGCTGCCACCGCCATCCTCGCCGGCAGTCGTCCCCTCAACCTTCACCGTGAACCTCCATGGTCGTCGCAAGTCCTCTGTCACTCTTCTCCTTTGTCAATTGCAAGCAACCTGCAGAAGATCAAACCACAGAACCTAGAATCGCGCATCTACTTCTCGCGCGAGAATCTACTCCATCATCTTCTCCATGGCAGCCACACGAGTCACACATCACAATTGCGATTGAGCCACGTTTAAGTAACCACAAAATCATCACAGACGACAAACCAATTCGCCAGCCACCGTTGTCCGCCACTTCGCCAGCCACGAGCAACCTCTGAAAAACGTGAAAACGAGAGAATGCTCAAATCACAACAATTTAACCCCCAAATCGTGAACCTCCTTCAGTTCGTTCATCTCTATGCCATTGATGAAGCTAACCTGCAAACAAAACAATCAAACCCTAAATCACAAAATCCCAAAATTGAGCAAGCAGAGAACTTGAAATCTTCGCATCGCATCTACACCAGTACTGAAAGGCCATTAACCCAAATTTTCAGTCTGAACCCTAACCCAAATATCGCAACAGAACGGAGGGATAATAGGAATAATCCAATCCTCAAATTTACAGTAGTTTTCATTAGGGACCAACAAATTACCAATTTGATTCAACCCTTTTGAGCGTAGATACGCTCCAAACAAAGAGAAATCTCCTATAAATGTTGGTGCAAGGCACTTAATAAGATCTTCTTCAATGCCACCTGTAGTTGTAATAACTACATCAACATGCACATTGCAAAACATATACAAAAAAAAGGAAATTTAATAACTTGACTTGAATTTACTATTTAACCATGATGGTGTGAGAATCATTGAAGAATACCATTGCAAAGGCTTGAATTGGCCTTCGAACTAGGGAAAGTAACTCACCATGCGATGTTGAACAAGAAACCGAACAATGTCTCTAACACCAGAGGAAATAAGATTAGAAGTGAAACCCAGAAGCACTTTACAAGTCACAAATTTTCGGTACTCCAAGTCCCTCTCATGGTCACTACAATCCTCAGTCACAGCTTCATCAACTAGCCTCTAATCTAGCTTTAACCCAAAAATCACAACTCAATACCTTCTCAGTCAGAAAAGGAAGAGGGGAAGGAAGCTTCCTCCTTAACCCGCGAATCAGAACGAAGGGACGAAGAAGAAACGCGCCCTTGTCGCGTCCCGCCACGCCTCCGCCAGGCTCTCGTCACCTCTGCCGTCAACCCACGTATTTTAAAATTTAAAATGATATAAATATCCACATAATAATCTCACATTGTGCCACGTCGTAATTAAAGGACACCTCAGCGTGCCACATTGCAAGAAAATTAACGTCGTCCACATCAATTAACAAGAAGGGCATTATTGATTCATATTTACCAAAATAGGAACCCAATTGAGAACTTTCAAAATACGAGGACCCAATTGATATAAATCCGCATAAATAGAGACCTGAAGACATTAAAACTAATATTTATGATAAATTTGTAAAATCTTGTGTATTTTTTTTTAACGAAAGTTATAAACTCTCATAATATTTAAGTTTTTCTTATATATAAAAAAACTTATTAAGTTGTGATGTCAATACTTAAATAAAATTTTTATTTTTTTAAAATAGTTTCATATTTTCCCTTCGTATTATTCAATATAGAGTTTATATATATATATATATATATATATATATATATATATATATATATATATATATATATATATATTCTTTTATATTAATTATCAGAGCTTATTTGTAGAAAAGAAAAATGAAAAAACCCCTTCTCTCCTTTGATTGTTCTCTGATGTTTCCCATGATGAAATTGCTTTTTTTTTTCTATCATTCCAGAACTTAGATGTTTCTCTCAGTTATTTCTAGGTCCAACATGTAAGCTTTTTCAAACAGGGAGAGGTTTCTTAAATTTCAACAAACAATTTGGTCATGAAATCATCAGATTGTGTATCGACTTATATTTTTTAACCACCAACATCAACAAACAACATCAAACTACGTTGTTCAAAATGTTTTCACGAAATTCAATCTCATAGATCAATCTACTACCATATAAAAAATATATATGATCCCTCCATCTTGAATCAACTATAACTACATGAATAGACTCTAGTTTCAAACATATAAATCAATTAACAGTGTCATGAAAGTACACAACCTATCAATCTTGAACCAACTAAGATATGAGATTACATTGCTCAGACAAATTAAGAAAAACTATCACATATACTTGAAAAGAAGAATCTCTTTCAGATCAGAACACATACATGTGCTGTTGAACTTTCCTTTTTACTGCACGACATGCACACCTCATACTCTTCACCCATGCTTCCTTTAAAAAAAGCATATATTTTTCACAAAAATGTCTTTATCAAATTACTCTCCCATATTAATATCTCATTGGATACACAAAAGAAAAAAAAAGATGGCATTGACCATCTAACAAAAGGCTTCTACATTGGTCCCAATGATCTATATATACTTTTTTTCATATTCATAATAAAGAATATACTGCACATTAAAGTACTCATATATTTTTTTCTACAAATTACAATTTTTTTATTCTGAGAAGAATTTAAATCTAAAACTTGTTAATGAAGTATCTATCGCCAAACTATTTCGATTCAAAGACCCTTTTGAAACGTAAACTTTTGTTGTTGTTCTTTTCTGATAACTTTTTGAGTGAGATCACGTGCAAGGCTGCGGGTGATGCCATTTGGTAATTAGGGTTAAAGTGAAAATCTTATACTGCAACTAAAATATCTTTGTTCCATATTAAAAAGAGAAGAGCATATTAAAGTACGTGGTTGATTATACAAGTTGAGAGAAACGTACCACACAATAACACACTATCCCTTTTTATTCACAGCTAGCTAGATAGGTGATATCTCTCGGTTATCGACATATTTATGGTGTCCAGTGCATTGACAAGACAAAACCAGCTTGATTCGATTAGATTTCCAACTTACCAAAAGTCATTCATTCATTCTAATCTATAATCTATTTTTCCACAATGATTTTGAAGCAAAATGAATCGTCATTAGATCAAACATACTCCACAAAATCAAATAAAAATCTCACATAATAAATTAAGGCTTAAAGTTTTTCCTTTAAAGCTGAAAATTAGTACTTTTGATCCTCACATGACTGTAGTTAACATTTATGTATTCAACAAAATATTAATTGATTATTCCAAACAAACATTCAATATTTGAAAAAGAAAAATTCATAAGATTTATAGAATAAATGTTACTTATCTATTGTAGAATGAATATTAAAAATAATTATTTGAAATTTTGAAAACATAAAAATTAAACAAAAACTGTAGCATCCCAAAATATAGCATAAAACTATAAAGGAGTTATCATATAATAATACTGAAAATAAAGTTAATCTTACAACTATTACAAAATAACCATAAAATTTAGAACTTTACAAAATTCTTATATTATTACTAGACTATGTACATAACCGAACGATTATTAGGAAGCTAGAGTTATAACCAAATGGTTAATACAAAACTATTCACAAGACCGAGCGGTCTTTTACTAAACCGAGGGGTCCTCTCCTTCCAAGGACTGGTCCACCGAGAACACCTCTCCAACTGCTCACACCCACATGATAATCATTGCAAAAAAAGAACCGAATAGGAAACATGGACAAAACAGGAAATAAGGGTAAGCTAATGTAATTTAATTGTATACACATACATACATTTCGAACAAGTCCAAACAATGCAAGACTGAACACTACAACATACCAAAAACCGAATACAAGTAAGCATATACAAACCGAACACTCAAGTAGTTATAACCGAACACTATACTCATGCATAGACCAAACACTATAATTCATGCATAGACCGAACACCTGACTTGAGCATCCGGATTGTATGAATGTGTAGCTACATGCGTTTCTGCACTTGTGATGGTGAAACAACAAGACCCCCATCAAGTTAACCCACAAGGTTAGTCCAGTGAAGATTACCTCGATACCCTGAGGTTAAAGGACCTCCTATCATTTTGACACATGAGTTACTTCTCTCTACTTAAGAATGAATAATCACAGAATATCAAGATAAACACCAACTTAGCACGATACCCACATTCATACTTTACAATTCAAATACCATCCACGAGACATTCCTCCTTGGAATTCTCTTCCACATTACTTGAAAACATAAATCCTCATATATTAACATATCATGTCATTCACCAATCATATACTCACTCATAAGACTGGAAACCCTGTGAACTTTGGAGACCGAACAGTTTCTCACCACCCAAGGACAAGACCGAACAGTCTATAACAAACAAGATCTAACAATTGACCGAACACTAGGGAAGGCCAACTACTAAGGAAAAAACAAACACTACATTAAAGTTGAGTACTAAAACTAGGTTGAATACCAGGACTAAACCGAATGTTAGTATAAGACCTAGAGTTAACACTAGCATAACTGTTAATATAAGACCGAGCGCTAACACTGGCATAACTGCTAGTATAAGACCGAGCACTAACACTAGCATAACTGCTAGTATAATACTTAGCGCTAACACTAGCATATCTACTAGTATAAGACCGAGTGCTAACTGTAAGATCCTTGAAAATATTTGTAAGTTAGATACTAGATAAAAAAAAAATTTAAAAAAAAAAAAAATAGTGAATAGTAAATTGTGAATAGTAAATAGTAAAAAGTGAATAGTAAAAAAAAAAATTATTTTTGGAAAGGATAAGTGTTACACGTAGCTTTGAGATCAGAATTCACCAATTTGCAAATAAAAAATTATTTTTGTAATAGTAAAATGAATGAAAAAATGAATAGTACAAATGAATAGTAAAAATGAATAGTACAAATGAATAGTAAATTTTTTTACTATAAATAGCCAAGGGGGGAGGCTGAAAATTTACACCAAAGAACTTAGAAAAATGTTGAGAGAAGAGAGTTGGAAGAATTTCTAACTGCAAAGGGGATATTCTGGAAGTTTTCAGAGAGCGAGGAGATTAAGTCTGTAATAGAGGTAAGGGAAGCCACTCTTATACTTTGCTTTTCTCTAATCCTAAATCTTGAATATGTAGTATTTTGTTGCTGTATGGTCTTGAATTTTGAATGAGAACATTTATTTGTTTCTTTTGTATTTTTGGAAGGACGAGAAGTTGTCTAACCGGCTCTGCCAGATTCAACTTCTTGTTTCCCCAAAACTTTGGTTGTTTCTTATATCTTTATATTGTATTTTTGGAAGGACGAGAAGTTGTCTAACCGGCTCTGCCAGATTCAACTTCTTGTTTCCCCAAAGCTTTTGTTGTTTTTTTTTATATCTTTATATTGTATTTTTGGAAGGATGTGAAGTTGTCTAACCGGCTCTGCCAGATTCAACTTCTTGTTTCCCCAGAAATTTTATTGTTTTATCTATTCTTTTTATTTCATCTTTGTGGAAGGATGAGAAGTTGTCTAACCGGCTCTGCCAGATTCAACTTCTTGTTTCCCCTGAATTTTTATATTAATATTATTTTGATGGTAAGGGCAACTAATTATTTTTGTATGAATTTATAAATATACGAATGTTGAACTGGTGTTCTCTTGCGAAACTGTTTTATGACTTTTATTATATTGGGTGTTATAACTGAAACTGTTAAATTATACATGTTCTGATGTGATGAATTTATTGAATGAGTTTGTTGGCTGAAATTGATCTTGTTAGAAGGTCTGGAGTAAGGGTTCTGTAATAGCTTATATATGAGTATTAAATAGATATACAGATACTGTTTGAGGTTGTTGTGAGAGGAAGTAAAAATATTAAAATTAGGCATTTTAGATTTAGAGCATAAGACAACAAGGTAGATAAATTAAATAAATAAATTGATTAATTATTGAGGGCCTCCCTTTGTTGGTAGGATAGAGGAACCTTAAAAACCTGAGTTGGCACATCCCTGATCATAGAGCAGCCCTGGTCTGGTCCAGTCAGTTGTGACTAGTCATATGTGCTGGCGTCGAAGGTGAGTTTGATGCGTTCAGACATCTGGGTCCTCTCCGGTGACCAATTGGGGTAAAGAAAAATCTCTACTAGGATGAAAATAAAATAAAACAAGTTGATTGTAGATGCATAATATTATCATGGTAAAAATTTCATATATATTTTATTTATCATTACATTGAGCCCAGACTTTAATATGTAGTTCCTACGATATGTTGATATATTTTGGTTGATCCATGATCTTTGTTTGGTGAAAATATGTTGAGTTATACTCGTTATGGGCAAAATGAGTTTATAATATGAAGCATGATATATGGCAATATGTTTAATTTATTGATACCAAAACGGGTTATTATGAATTCATGATTAAAGAATGAACATGATTGAGTTAGGTGGATAAGAGGGTATGAATT
>NC_142174.1:5963355-6016815 GCF_029865625.1 Vigna umbellata | reverse complement strand
TATTTCTCTCACACACACAAAACTCTATTTCTCTCCTTCACCGTGGCTCTCTTCTCTTCACGGTGGTATTCTGCTTCTCTGTTTTGGTGTGTGGCTTCACTCCATTTGCTTCTCAATTTATGGAATTAAGAAAGTGCAAGAGTCCAAACAAGAGGATGGTAATGGTGCACTTATTTTCCGTAAAATCAGCAAGGTGGGAGACAACTTCATTTGGCTTCAACTTTCGGTGGAGTGGTAGAGAGAAAGTGGAGGGTCCCAATTTTGTTTTATTCCAACAATAATAACTAATGCAAGAGATTCTAGTGAGATTCTCTCATAATACAAGAGCACTTACATCCATTACCTATAAATTCATCAAACATATTATAACAGCAAACATATTCTTAGGAACAATCCTCACTCGATTATGACTCTCAAAGGTTCCTCACACCACACATTGTCGATTTTCACCTCATTCATCATATTTTTCATTCTCCTCCATTTGCTTACCCTATGAAAAAAAATCCATGTTCATATCCCCTTTTTCCAACCATTTCACTCTTAATTTTGCTTCTTTATCACTTCAAATTTGAATCAAATCTTTTTTAAATTATGCAAACTATTGTTTTCTTTCCACTTTACCTTCTTCATCCAAACCAGTTTGCTAATATTTGATTGACTTATATTAATATTACCAAACTCCTTCTTATTCAATTTGAATCAGTTGGAGCCTTCTTCCATCAGTCCTTTTCTAGCCTATTTAGTTCCTCCTTTAAACTTTACATTTCATTTCTGAACCATATGACAAGTTGGTCAATTTTGGACTAGATAGTCCAAACGGTTACTGATTAATGCATATTCATGTTCACATTTATGTTTTAAAATTCAAATTTTTGATGAGATCTTTGTACTTAAATGATTGATTTGAAATAAGATTTGTGATGATTAGCTTTATTGGGTGTGAGAACTAAGAGGCTTAAAATGTGATTTTAGTTGCATAAATTATTTTGGATAGTCTAATGTTTGTTGATGCACTTGGAATTAAAGTTTGAATTGTAATTATGAAAAGAAAGAAAAGGCTAAAGTGCAATTAGAGAAAATTTATCGACTTCAGTGCAATTTTGAATAAATAAGGTTGAAATGTAATTTTGGGCAAGTTTATTTTAAAAGATAATTTGGAGAAAATATATCTTAAGATATTTTATTTGATATTGTTAAATAATTACCTTATTTAACTATATCAATAAACACAACCACACACTATTTCTGATATTGAACGGCTGCGATCAATAGACCAAACGGTCAATCTATAGAACTGTTACTATGGGCTTACATTTGACTGATCGGGTACAACGACAAGCTGAATGGAAAAGACCAAGCGGTTGATGGTGCAAGAAAGCACCTCATGAGCGCTCGGTCCTGACAACCGTTGAGCAGAGTTAAGGCACAATTAATGTTGCAACGGCTGCTGCTAAGCGATAAAGTTTGAATTAATGATCATTAAGAGGTAAATTAATTGGTTAGATTCCTGTAAACTCTATAAATAGGGGTTTAATTTCGAGGTAAACTGACCCTTTGACTCACTATTAAATTACAAAAGACCTACAGAAAAAAATTCTGACTAGAGCCTCAAAGTGTCTTCTGTAGGTCACCCCCCATACACTGATAAGTTAATTGGAGCAAGGAAGAAGCAGGATGTTCGGCTACGACAAGAGCTCTCCAGACGGTCATCCTCGTCCCATTTCAGCAGAAACATTTTGGCGCCTAGCGTGGGGTCGAGGATTTTTGAAGACACCCTAACAAGACCATAAGGATGGCTCAAGACCCGTTAGAATTTATGCAGAAGATGCAGAGAAGGATGGAAGTCATGCAGGCTGAAATTGAAATTTTGAGAGCGGAGCGAGATGCGGCGTGAGGGGCTCAGTCGAATTAGTAGTCGTCTGCACGCGCTCAGACCCCGTCAATAGTGGTATTCCCAGATTCTGATCAGGGGGAGAACAATTTCAGGAGCCGCCCCGCCCGCCCGGGTAATGCCACTCAGGCCAGGGCGCTTCACCCATTTACAATTGCAATTATAGAGGAGCGAATGCCAGATAGGATGCTTCCTACTCTTGAAAAGTATGATGGATCAAGGGATCCAGAGGAGCATCTGAGGTCGTTTGCGAATGTCATGGCAATCTATTCACCCAATGAGAGGGTTTGGTGCAGGGTTTTTTCCCTGTCGGTTAAAGGAGAAGCTTTGACATGGTTTCACTTTCTTCGTCCCAGAACCATTGAGAGTTTTGCGACTTTGAGACACCTGTTTGAGCGGCAGTTCGCTTCAAGTAAGACGCAAAACCTTACCTATATGGATCTAACTAGAATCAAATAGGGGAAAGATGAAGACCTGAGGGACTTCATGGACCAGTACAACCGAACCGCACGATAGGTGAAGGGTGTTGGCAAGAAGTTCATCATCAGCACCCTGCCAACAGCCTTAAGGTCGTGCTCCTTTGCGGATACCTTATTTGCTAGACCACCTTTAACCTTGGGAGAAGTGCAGGAGAGGGCCGCTGAGTTCATTCGAATCAGGGAGATGCAGGTTGTCTAAAAAAGGCAGCATGAAGAGAATGTTTCACCCTCAGCAGGCTAGGAACGGAAGGTGGGTAAGCGAGCATTTGTGACAGACCAACGACATAGTCGTGGCAAGAACAGAGATGAGTCTTCCACTTGCCATATTTTAGTTAAAAAGTTATGATGTATTTGCAATGCTGCTATTAATAATATTAAAGGATTTTAATCGAAATTTTTTGACCAAGTTATATGAAATGGTTAGGACCTAAGGAATGTTCCAAGTGAACTCCTAGTATCCACTGAACGGTGAGGAACGCTTCTGTAGCTCTCACCTTAGCATTTTCGACCTAGGGAACGTTCAAGGTGAACTCCTAGCGTAAACCGCCTGGTGAGGAATGCTTTCGTAGCTCTCACCTTAGCATTTTCGACCTAGGGAACGTTCCAAGTGAACTCCTAGCATCGACTCCTAGAGTCGACTGCCCGGTGAGGAACGCTTCTGTAGCTCTCACCTTATCATTTTCGACTTAGGGAACGTTCCAAGTGAACTCCTAGCGTCGACTTCCCGATGAGTAATGCTTTCGTAGATCTCACCTTAGCATTTTCGACCTAGGGAACGTTCCAAGTGAACTCCTAGCGTCGACTGCTCGGTGAGGAACGCGTTCATAGTTCTCACCTTAGCATTTTCAACCTAGGGGACGCTCCAAGTGAACTCCTAGCGTCGACCGCCCAATGAGGAACGCTTCCGTAGCTCTCACCTTACCATTTTCGACCTAGGGAACGTTTCAAGTGAACTCTTAGCGTCGATCGCCTAGTGAGGAACGCTTCTGTAGCTCTCACCTTAGCATTTTCGACCTAGGAAATGTTCCAAGTGAACTTCTAGCGTCGACCGCCCGGTGAGTAATGCTTTTGTAGCTTTCTGCTTAGCATTGTTTACCTAGGGAACGTTCCAAGTGAACTCCTAGCGTCGACCACCCGGTGAGGAACGCTTTCGTAGCTCTCACTTTAGCATTTTCGACCTAGGGACATTCCAGGTGAACTCCTAGCGTAAACCGCCTGGTGAGGAATGCTTTCGTAGCTCTCACCTTAGCATTTTCGACCTAGGGAACGTTCCAAGTGAACTCCTAGCGTCGACCGCCCGGTGAGGAACGCTTTCGTAGCTCTCACCTTAGCATTTTTGACCTAGGGAACGTTTCAAGTGAACTCCTAGCGTCGACCGCTCGGTGAGGAACACTTCTGTAGCTCTCACCATTTTCGACCTAGGAAACGTTCCAAGTGAACTCCTAGCGTCGACCGCCCGGTGACGATTGTTTCTGTAGCTCTCACCTTAGCATTTTCGACCTAGGAAACGTTTTAAGTGAACTCCTAGTGTCCACTGAACGGTGAGCAACGCTTTCGTAGCTCTCACCTTAGCATTTAGGACCTAGGAAACGTTCCAAGTGAACTCCTAATGTCCACCAAACGGTAAGGAACGCTTCCATAGCTCTCACCTTAGTTTGACCGCTCGGTGAGGAACGTTCTTGTAACTCTCACTTGAGCCTCTTCAACCTAGGGAACGCTCCAAGTGAACTCTCACTAAGTGAATTCCTAGGGTCCACCGTTCGATGTATAAAAGAGCAGGGACTTAAAGCGCATCAAAAATACCTTAGGCCAATGGACCGAGGGGTAAGTAATTAACAACTTTTTCAACCAATCGACATAGCTTCATAAACCCTACGCATAACTAAGATTATGCTAGGGCTTGGGGGACATATGTTATTATGGGGTTACATTTGACCGATCGAGTACAACGACAAGCCAAATGGAAAAGATCGAGCGGTTGATGGTGCAAGAAAGCACCTCATGAGCGCTCGGTCCCAACAACGTTGAGCAGAGTTAAGACACAATTAATGTTGCAACGACTACTGTTAAGCGGTTAAGGTTTGCATTAATGATCATTAAGATGTAAATTAATTGATCAGATTCTTGTAAACTTTATAAATAGGAGTGTAATTTCTAGGTAAATTGACCCTTTGAGACACTATTAAATTACAAAAAGTCTACAGAGAAAAATTCTAACTTGAGTGTCGGAGTGTGTTCTGCAGGTCATCCCCCATACACCGATCGGTTATTTGGAGCAAAGAGGAAGCAGGACGCTCGACTGCAACAGGAGCTCTCCATACGATCATTCTCGTCCCATTTCAGCAGAAACAAGAATGATTACTTCTAATACTAATCAATTTAAAACAAAATATTATTATTATCAATTAGATTATTAATTAGGTCGTCGTTAATCCAAAACTTTATTTTCAAGTCTATAAATACATACTTAAGGTAAAGAAGTATTTGATGACATTTAATACATGTTAATAGCTTAAGAGCTACTAAATTTTTATGGTTTTGACGTTGGAATACCTGATGTTGAATAGAGACGAGAGAGACGAGGTACTTGAAATTTTTTTTTCAATTAAGTTGTTAATTCTTTATAACTTTTGATAATGGATAATAATTTGGACGAATTTGTCTGATTTCCACATATTTAGATAATGAAGTATTTTTTTTATAATACCCGTTTTCACAGTATTAGAAAGTTACAATATTTCTAATTATCACATCTCGTGACATTCTGGATTAGAAGTGTTACAATAATGTTCAATTTTAACTACAGATTTTCTTCTATAATTAATAAATAAATCATAACTTTTTTATAATAAAAACTTATATTAAAAGATAAAACATTTTTAAATACGAAGATCAATAAATTTATTTAGCCTAAAGAAAAAACACATAAATATTTCTCTCTCTATATATATAAGCATTTCTATAAAAGAGATGAGTTAGTTAGACAAGTTAATATCGTATTATGATTGATATGGTCATGTAATTTTTTATAAACTTTTTTATAAGAAAAAAATTAGATATTAGATTTATATTTCGCTGTTTAAGGTGAAATGTAATATATATATATATATATATATATATATATATATATATATATAAACATTATTTGAGTTAAAAGATTTTCTCTATCTTGAATATGCATTACTTCCTTTCATTGATTTTATTCTTAAAAATAAAACCAAATAAATATATTTATAGGCAAGTGATGCATATTTCATGGTTTGTCTGAAAGAATTAACTATGTTATCTCATATCATAAATATCTTATATGGTTTGGCTGAAAGAATTAATTAATTATGCATATTTCATTGATTTTATTCTTAAAAATAAAACCAAATAAATATATTTAGCTTACTTTAATGACATCCACAGGATAACCATATATGATAACATAATAAATTTAAATCAAACACGTCTTTACATGCTAGCTAGGTTAATAGTAAATATTATATTATATTATATATATATATATATATATATATATATATATATATATATATATATATATATATATATATATATATATATATGTATGTGTGTGCGCGCGCTAATATTTTATCAGTTTGGATTGTGCATGTTTTTACAATATCTCAAAGTTATCTTAACAATTCATGTTTTCTCTATTTATTAAAGTTAAAAAAGATTATAGTTTTCTCAAAAAATTTGTCATATAAACCCTCAAACTTTTAGTTTCTGTTCAAATAATAAGATATAATAGCAAACTATTGGGCATTGAAATAATAATTTTAAAATTTTGGAAATACAAATAGTAAAAATACGATGAACTTGAAATATTTAATTACGGTATGAAGAGAGTAAATTTTGATATTTTTTATCATAGACGAAATAAAATTTTATTAAGTGAGTTTTAGTGAAATATAATAATAATAATAATAATAATAAATAAGAAGAATAATAATAATAATGTATAGTTTTCGAATAAACGAATTTGCTCAAAAAAAAAAAACTTCAATAATATTTACTAAATAATAAATTGGATTCTCCTCATTCTTTGTTTCAGTTTTTTTTTCTATCATAAATATTCTTGAATCAAAGATTATATTTATTTGTAGTAGAATGATAATCACTACTAACCTAACTAGTTTTTACGTGTAATAAAAAGCAAGCTCATATTTCTTTAAAATAAACCATTCCCGCGAAATATAAACTCGTGATATTTTACCATTAATTAATCTCTCAAGATTGCATCATCTTTATTATTTATTACAAAATTAGAATTAAAAATAGCATATCCATCTTTATTGTCCTTCACAATACCATGAAAAGGCCAAAAAGCTTTACCTAACCATGACATATTCCTAATCGTACTTTTGTGAGTACTTGTCTTGCTCACAACACTTGTCGCAATTTTAGTGAAAAACTAATTAATTAATTATGTTTACACATTGAATCTAGGGTTTGGAAACTTTCTTAACCACCAATTTTTCTGACCTAACTTTTATTTTTGCATAACTGAGGAAGGTCCAACTATTCTATCGAGATTGACCAAAAAATGTTACCATCTCGCACCTGTATTCAGAAAAATTGTCAGAATTTAATTTTCAATTTCACCATTCAATAGAACCCGTAACTGATATAATTAATTTTTATAAACTAACATGTGAACAAAATATATCTGAAAATATCTTTGATTTCTAGCAGAAAAAACAAATCAGAAATATTGGTTGGTTAGAAAACTGGATGCATGATAAGAATTGAAACACAAAATCACATTTTCATATCTACACGACCCTGGAATAATTCCAACTTAAAAAAACTAAAATAAACTAATTTAAAAATCAAAACTAAAATGATGCAATAATAATAATAATAAATAATACTATTAGAAAGTGGATTTAAGCCTAACTCAACCCACAATCAAAAGATAAACCACTGCGTCTCAAGCCCCAACTGATTCTACCATAGAAGCCAACGATAGACAATAACTCCCCCCAATGCTCTCTAAAGAGCAATTCTTCTCAAAATATCAAAAGGTGCTGAGTTTGAATCACATTCTAACTAAGGATTCTTGTGGTTCCGGAGGATCCAGCTACAGGAGAACCGGGAACGGAGAGCTTCCCCCGCCCTTTTATTTTTTCGCCCGACTCGAATGAGTGATTGTCCTTCTCCGACCCTTACTGTTGGATTCTTTTTCCTTTTCCCACATTTCGCTCAAAGGGTTGAAGGGAGATAGTGCATCAAGTTGTTCACAAGGGCCAGCTTGATACTTCCCCAGAATGATCCCAAATGAGGAAACCTTAGGAGAGCCACCGACTCCAACTACCGTCCATGTATCTGTGATACCATGTTAAAAAGTGGGTTTAAGCCTAACCCAACCTCACAAAGCCAACTTGTAAGGTGAGGTTTGCACCTCACTTATATATTCACTAGTGCAGTACGGGGATATGGCATCGGTTAGTTTTGTTTATAGGCATCGGTTCTGCAACCGAAGCATATACGGACGAGGTAAAAAGGGGTGGTTTTATGCCTCGGTTCTGAACCGGGTTAAAACGAGATAGGATTATGCCTCGGTTCTTAGATAACCGAGGCAATAACGTGTTTTTTTTTTATTTTTTCGATATGCACAGTCCACTTCTCCCTCTTCTCGCCTCCACAAGCGCAGCAATCCCTGCCAAGCTGTTTAGCACCGCAATCGCCTTGTCCACCATCCCGCTCCCTTCCTCCGCCACTAGCTCCACCAGCGACTTCACTGCCCCCGCGCTCACCGCCCAGATCTGGTTGTTCTGTCGCACTGAACACAACTTGTACAACGTCATTCTTCCCTCTGTGGGAGCCATTCAATAGCAGCGAAACCAACGCCCAGATCTGGTTCTCCTCCACCAACGCAAGACTCATCAGATCCTAAATCAGTGACTTCAACGCCGTGACCGCATGCTCCTGCATCCACGGATCGCTGCACCGGAGCAACGGAACCAGACCGGGCACCGCACCAGACTCGCCAATCAGGGCATCGCTGCTCCTGCGTCCGCTCTGTTCTTCGCCAACAGCCTCAGCTTCGCCGTCGCCGATCGCTTCACCGCCACCAACGAAGAATGCAGTCCGTCGACGCAGATCTTCACCGTGGGCTGAAGATCCTCTGGCGAGATCCTCCGGCGAGATACTTCCCGTCAACTTCAGGTTCGTAGGAGAAGCATAGAGATCGGGAGCGCAAACCCAGATCTGGTGGTTGTTGTGTTCTGCTTGCAGCTTTAGGTTGGAGCATAGAGAAGAAAGAGAAACAAGAAAAAGAAAAGTGAAATGGAAGAGGAACGGTTGTGCGAGATCAAGGCGTAGAGGGTGGTTTAGGCACCGGTTTCCCAACAAATCGAGGCAATAGGGAGTGATTTAGGCACCGGTTTCCCAACAAACCGAGGCAATAGGGAGCTTGACTTTTCAGACTGAGATCAGACTGAGTAAGAGGTGTAGCAGAGTAGCAGCAGAGGTCCTGAGTAGTGTTATAGGCATCGGTTCTCATGTTAACCGAAGCAATAACTTAGTTTCACCACGAGTTTAGTTGTGACCGAGGTATATATTGTGTTACGCTTCGGTTTTCGCATGACCGAAACGTATATGGCGTGACAGAATCAACATTTTTTACTAGTGATTATAAATTGGTCTTATCTCTAATCGATGTGGGACTTCCAACAAATACATAAATCTTAGTTAGGAAGTTTCTTCTGCTATAATATATAATATATAAAACATTAGATTATAAGGGCAAATATATAAATTATTATGATTTGTGTGTGTTTATAATTGTAGGAGATGAAATATATAGTAGCATAGTTTAACTGAGGAAGGTTCCAGCTGTGAACAAGACAAAACTATGATGCTTGTAAATGGTTCATTATTTTGCTCTTGCATATCCCAAAACCACTCCTATAAAAACCATCACTTCTCTAGTCATCTTTCAACACCATAAAGGTATCTCATTACTATCTTCTTACCTTAAATTTCTTCTATTATTTCCATGCACAGTAGTCATCGTCATACATATATATTTCTTCTCTGTTGTCATTATTAATGTGAACATTTAACATTAATATTATCGAACGATCTCAAACACAACTTATGATTTTATTATATATACTTCTGCAGATTCTTGTCGTTGAGGATTTTCTCCCTCTGAGATCAATTTGTTCAAACACTTCTTCTGCATAGTTTTTTCACTTCTGCTGTGAGTTCATCAAAATTCATTAATGGAAGAGAATGGTAGTTCCAATGAACCAAACAACAACTCAAACTGGCCTCTCTTCATTTTCTTCAAAGGTGCAAGGTGTGATATTATATTCATAATTTAAATATATATATATATATATATATATATATACATATATATATATATATATATATATATATGACATCACTTATTTTTCTTGTAAGAGAAGATTTGCTGTCTAAAATACAGAAAGAAAGTTCTGAAAACAAACTCTTCAATATAGTCATCAGGCACACTATTTTGTTGACTGAAGTTTATTATAAATATCTTAAAGAAATGTTGTGTTCTGAATTTTTATTATTTGTTTGAATAAGTTTTAGCGAGTGTTCTGTGAAAAAGTTAAAAGAGTTTCAACGAATAAAACAATATGATTAATAATAAAATATTAATATTATTGAAAGTTCATTTACTTTGCTATGCATGTATAATGATATATTCGATATATGGGGAAAATTCTTTGACCTATAGTTACATTATTGCATTTACATTGTGAAAGCTCTTATCTGATAAGCATTAATGTAGTTTTATAAATGAAGTATAATTAATAATAATATATTTTCTTGATTCTTCTAATTAATTAAATTAACTAATTTAAATGTAGGCATGTTTTCAAGCTGGATGCACTTTCTCGGGAGATATTAGGGATTGCCTTTCCCGCAGCACTAGCCGTTGCAGCTGATCCAATTGTTTCTCTAATTGACACAGCTTTCATAGGCCACTTAGGTATTTATTTATAATATATATATATATATATATATATATATATATATATATATATATATATATATATATATATATATATATATATATATATATATATATATATATTATAGCCTCTTCCATGCACATTCAACCATCCATGGTTATGAGTAGCCCCAAATGGGTTAATAGGGAGTTAGGTCAAAAAATCATATTCAATTCAAATCTCTAAATAAATAATGTTAACTTTGTAAGAGTTTTTTTTAAAAATAAAATAAAATTCTTCGGATTAGTTTAATGAAATTAAAGGAGATTTTAAATTTAACATATAAACGGGTTAGTTTTTAACTTATTTTATCAGCTCTTTACAAAATTTTTATTTTTATATACACTTAGAAGGTGTGAAAAGTATACATTCTCATATATGTGAGGAGTTATTTTCTAATCCTATTACAATTTCCATTTTATCCTCTCTTTTTTTTTAATATTCCTAGAATTATAAAAGTTAGACAACTACTTTTTTGTTTGAAAAAAATTTGAATAATATTTTTTGTAGAATGTGATTCCTGAAAATTTAACTTTTACACAAATTATTCCTGGTGATATATACCTTACTGTGGTAACTTCATTAATTAATCAGGAGTTCATTAGAAATATAGCATAAAATCATAATCATAAGCTTAATTATTAATTCCTTATAATTTGAATCATCTGACTTTTTTTTTTCTCAGTTGAAGCTAACATTTTGTTTTGATGTGTTCAGGACCTGTGGAACTTGCTGGTGCAGGAGTTTCCATTTCTTTGCTCAACCAAGTTTCAAGAATCGCCATTTTTCCTCTTGTGAGCATCACCACTTCATTTGTGGCTGAGGAAGATACTCTTGAAAAGCTGAATGCTCAAAATGGTAACAAATCAAAGCTCAAAGAAGTGACTATGCCAGAAGATCAGATGCTTCAAGACTTGGAAAAAGATACCCTCAAAGAGAATATTATCACTTCAGCAAAACCTGTGGAAAATAATAATGCTACAAGGGACAACGACACAGAAACTGGAGATGGTAATTTTTCTCTCATAATCCCTTTTTTTATTATTTTCAAATATCAAGAAAATCTTTTAATTTTTATTTTATCATCTCTTTTTTTACATATTTGAATTTATTTAGATCAAGTTTTATATTTTTTCTTATACTCTTACAAATATTTTAAAATAGACTGGGTGGAAATAATGGTTTGACTTTGGTTCAACTGATAATGATTAAATTGTATATTAAATGCTAAATAATATTTTAAGTAGTAAATAAAATTATTAAAAATCTGGATTTTAAACTATAAACTAATGTAGATGATTACATTATATGTTTCATATATAAAATAACGAGTAAACGTATATGATAAAATAATTGATACTTGAAATGTTTAACTTATTTATGATTAGTTATATATGTCTATAGTCTTTAAATATAAGTCTCATTATATTTAAAATAATTGATACTTCAAATGTTTCACTACCTTTCAGAAGGCAACAAAAGTATCTGCAAGTCTTCATGGATTACTAAGAGTAAGAAGAAAGTTGTAAAGAAGAAGAGACGTATTGCTTCAGCATCAACAGCACTACTTTTTGGCACCATCCTTGGTTTTATTCAAACTGCTCTTCTTATATTTGCAGCAAAACCTCTCTTACGTGTTATGGGTGTGAAACCAGTAAGATTCTTTCTTTATATAATTTCTATGTTATATTTGAAAAGGGTTTAATATTTTAATTATGTGATGCTTTTACAAGTTAAAAAATTGTATGATGTTCATGGTTAATCACAGTGAATTTGTTCCTTCGTTTAGGATTCTCCAATGCTAAATCCAGCAGAAAAGTACTTAAAACTGAGAGCCATTGGAGCACCTGCAGCGCTTCTCTCCTTGGCCATGCAAGGAATCTTTAGAGGGTTTAAGGATACAACAACTCCACTATATGTCATTGGTAGGTTGAAATTATATAGATACATAGGATAGGATGGCAAAAAGAGTCAAATTCAACGGATCAATCCAACATTCTCACCAAAAAGAGTGAGTTCAAACAGTGTTTTCAATCTAGGAGTCCAAACTAACAACCTCACATGCTAATCCCACAGTCCAACTTCATTACATTAATACAGTCCGATTCTTTTATCACACAACAAATTTTTTGAAACACCTAAATTTTTTACATTTATTTGACACTATCCTTACTTATTTTTCACTCTCTTTTTTATTGAAACAATACAAAAATTTACACTTTTACAACCATTTTACTCTTGTAGTATGTGTCAAATGAATGTAAAAGTGTGTCATAGTATCATTACTCTTTCTTATATCCAGACCCATGAGGCCTGTCCTTTACTCTTTTCCATTTTGTCATTTGTTTATAGAGTAAGAGTATTATGATACACATTGATATTCATTTGACACACCTAACAAGTGTAATAGTCTTAAAAGAGTGAATTTTTGTAATTTTACAAGAAAGAAAAAAGTAAAAAATAAGAAAAGATAGTGTCAAATGAATGTAAAAAAAATTATGTATGTAAAAGTATGATTTTTTTTATTTATATTAAATTGAAGAATCCCTATTATTTTGTGTTTTGTCTCTCTATTATGTGACTTCAGCTACTGTTTTATCTCCTTTCAAGTTTTTAAATTTCCTCTATTTTTGGCAATCCGACATCAGTGTATGAAAAATAAAAAATTTATTCCATTTTCATGTGATATTAAATTTTCGATTACAGAGTAAAGTTTAATCCGTTTTTAGTTGAAGGATCAATATCGAGTAAAACTTAAACAGATTGGATTAATCCGTTTTACAACTCTATAGATATAAATATATATATATATATATATATATATATATATATATATATATATATATTCAAAAAAGGTCTCCTTTTTATCCTAACGCGGTTCATTATTTGTTGGTTTTAGTTTCGGGATCTATATTCAATGTCATCTTGGACCCAATTCTTATTTTCACATTGAAATTAGGCATCAAAGGTGCAGCCATTTCACATGTTCTTTCTCAGTAAGTCTAATACTTTGTTTGAATTTGAATACTAATTGTTCATCATATATGTTCTTACAAAACTGTAACACTTGCAGGTACATGATGGCAATCACTCTCTTACTGATATTAATGAAAAAAGTGCATCTCCTACCTCCAAGCATAAAGGATTTGCAGATTTTTAGATTTCTTAAAAATGGTAAGGCCATGTTGAGATTGCATATTCTTAATATTATTGGAGTAAAAAAAAGTAAAACATTAAGAAAAAATACATAGAAATTAAACAGAAAACAGCATGATATATACCTGTGTCAGAATATAGGTTAATCTGATGAACAACCAACTGGTACTGCATAAAACTGTCACTTATTTTTCTTCATATATTACATTATTGAATGATATAGTTGATATGTTTTTTTTTTTTTGAATTTCTATGTTGCAGGAGGATTGTTGATGCTGAGGGTGATAGCAGTGACATTTTGTGTTACCTTGGCAGCGTCATTAGCTGCAAGGCTTGGTTCAATTCCCATGGCTGCATTTCAGACATGCCAGCAAGTCTGGTTTACATCATCTCTTCTTGCAGATGGTTTAGCTGTTGCTGTTCAGGTAATGCCGTATAATAAATTTGTTTATAAATTATATATAGGTTTAATAGCCAATTTAGTCCTTACTTTGGTTGAAAAATCTCAATTTAGTCCCTCGTTATAAAAGTGTTTTGAATTAGTCCTAACTTTTAAAATAGTGGGTCAGATTGGTCCTTTCTGTTAAATATAAGTTAACAAAATTAATGGATGATGATGTGACACAACTTAAAGCTAACGAGGGACCAATCTAACACATCAGCTTTAAGCTGTGTCACATCATCATCCATTAATTTCGTTAACTTATATTTAACGAAAGGGACCAATCTGACCCACTATTTTAAAAGTTAGGACTAATGTAAAACACTTTTATAACGAGGGACTAAATTGAGATTTTTCAACCAAAGTGGGGACTAAATTGGCTATTAAACCTTTTATATATATATATATATATATATATATATATATATATATATATATATATA
The DNA here is from genome assembly GCF_029865625.1 of Vigna umbellata. Classification (NCBI taxonomy): domain Eukaryota; kingdom Viridiplantae; phylum Streptophyta; class Magnoliopsida; order Fabales; family Fabaceae; genus Vigna; species Vigna umbellata. The sequence continues at coordinate 6,002,401 of NC_142174.1, read as the reverse complement.
TATATATATATATATATATATATATATATATATATAGTTTGGAAACATTTCATCTTTAATTTTTGTTTTTGTTTTTTATTTATAATTACAAAAATATTATATATTTTAGTTATGTAGATTGGAAGTATTCACATGGCCAATGTTGAAATTCAATTGAAAAAAACTAAAAAAAGCATTTAAATAAAAAAAAACTAAAAAAAGAAACTTGGTGAAAAACATTAGAACAGTGACAAAAAACAGTTATTAAAAATGTATGATAAAATATCATTAGTTTATTTGTCATTCGTTTTAAATATTAAACACATTATTATTAGTAAATATTTATTTTAAATTTTTCTGTACTTTATATATGTATAGAGTTAATTAATATTGGTTTTTAATATTAGAATTAGAATTATAATATTATGAACTTTACTATTATTTATATATTATTTAATTATTATCATTAATTTTTATTAATTATCCTGAACTATTAAATCATAAAACTATATCGACTGTTAGTAACTAGTTCAAATAAATGAAATTTGTGCAATAAATTAAAATGAAATAAATAACACTAATCAGTTTCCCTTCTTGACAGGCAATTCTAGCTTGTTCATTTGCTGAAAAGGACTATAAGAAAACAACAGCAGCTGCAGTAAGAACACTGCAAATGGGTTTTGTTTTAGGAACGGGTCTCTCTCTTGCTGTTGGACTTGGATTATACTTTGGAGCTGGAATATTCTCCAAAAATGTTCATGTTGTGCATTTAATTAAAATAGGCATCCCGGTAATAAATATTATTTAACAACAAATCAAATATCAAAACCATGATAATCATAATTATCTAATTTCCTTCATATAATAATAATTCTCAGTTTGTGGCTGCTACTCAACCAATAAATTCTTTAGCCTTTGTGTTTGATGGAGTCAACTATGGAGCTTCTGATTTTGCATACTCAGCATGCTCTCTCGTAAGTTCACACATGCCATTTTTTCATTCTCTATGATATTTTGCATCTTTTTATCCAAATTTATTCATTCTTTGGTTATGTTGGATATTTATCGATGGTTCATTTTTAAAATTAAATTAAAGATAAAGTAAATCTTTAATAAATTTCTTTGTTTGCCCAGGTGGTGGTTTCCATAGTAAGTGTAGCCATAGAATTTCTTCTCTACAGGGCCAAACATTCCATTGGGATTTGGATTGCATTAACCATATATATGACTCTTCGAATGATGGCTGGTGTATGGAGGTAATTAAACTTTGCATGTTATACACATCTTCCTACTGCTTTAATTTTCATGATACTATAACTTTTCTTGCAGTAAACATAAGCATGAAAAATAAAATTTTAAAAAAAGGAATTTAATCACACTTTGTGATATACAGAAGAACTGCTACACAAAATAGAAGTAAAAAACTTCAATATTTTTTAATAGTAATAATAGCATAATCTAAAATGTATATATATACAAAAACCTAATTGGTTGGATCGTGCTTCATAATTGGACATGCAGGATGGGAACTGGGACAGGACCATGGCGCTATCTCAGAGGTTGTTCATTGACTTAGCACATATTATGTAATGACCAGACAAATTTTGTAGTCAAGATCTGATTTCATATCACGTTCTCACTTTCCCCTTATACATAGCAACTTTATTATATATTTTTGTAATACATCTAGGTTTGCTTCATTCACACTTATTTTTTTACTTTTTGTAATACATCATTGTTTCATATACACGTTGTATATATCATGTTGTGGTTTTCAGAAGATTCATAGTCATATGTTGTGTTTTTTCATTGCGTAAAATTTCAGGTTATCATTTACTTCAATTTTTTCAAGCCACGTTAAAGCATGCAATTAAAATTTGTAAATTATTATTGGAACCACACACAAAAAAAAAAGAGTAAGGGTTGTTGATAACAAGGGTATATATTTCCAATTTGTTGTAATATTTGATTGACTTCTATTATAAAACGATTATCTGTATTGTTGATCAATTTACGAGAAAATATGATTATTATCAATTAAACCATCGATTAGGTCATCACTAGTTGAGAACTCTTCTGAAGTTAATAAATACAAGTTTGAAAAAATAAGAAAACATAAGACGACTGAGACTTCTTAACTAAATCCAAGAAGCTTCTCATGCCACACATCTAGACACCTAAATTCCACGTACTCATTATCGTTTAAGGTTTTATATTAGAAGTGACATTTTATTCTCAAGCTATTCTTCTCCTTGTTAGCTAGTATTAGTCATTTGATTGACTTGTTCGTTACTATTACATCATGAAGACATTTAATGTAAACAAAAAAGTTATAATAATAGTGAGCAAATACATAGAGTCTTTAAAGACCATTTTCAATCTCAACAGCCTTCACTATAGCTAATTTTAGTTATTAATAATTAATATATTTTAAAACTCTATAAAATGATATGACAAGGGTTTTGTTCTGAGAAATTTACTAACATTTATTGTAAAAAGGTTTTGAAGTTTCTGTATATGATTACAAAATAATAGGTATATATGCAGCACTAGTAGGGAGGATATATCTCTCAAAAAAACCAGTCCAATCTCTATAATTAAGTAATTCTTGTAATTAAGTTAATTCTTATAACTAATCTTGAAAACTAGCTAATGCAACAAATCAATGTATATTTGGTAATTTATTACACAGTGAATCAATTAAAAATCTCAACAACATGATTAGATTTTGAAGACCAATTAAAATTTTATTCATCTTATTACAAAGTCTCAAATATGGTCACAAATATTTAAAGTAGTTATTGATGTGCTTTGAATCACAATGAAAGAGAAAAAAAAAACTAAAGAAAGTTGTATGATAAAACAATAAGTTGCAAGGGAATACTTAAAGGTAAAAAGAAAAACACTTTAAAGATTTTCATATGTATCTTTTTTTAACTCTACGTAGTTATTTGAGTCTGGGTACAATAACTATTCGGATTTTTAGAATAAAATCGAGTTTACTCAACCACTCGGCACCTCAAAGTAGTCTAATAATTTTCTACTTGGTCACTCAACTACTTGACACCTTAGTGTTGTTTGACAACATTATGCAAGATCAATCAACCACTCAACACCTCAACATAGTCTAACAACATTTTACATGATCACTCGACCACTCAGTACCTTGACGTTGCTTGACACAATTCTACAAGGTCATTTAACCACTCCACACATCCACATTGCTTGACAACATTCTACACTGTTATTCGAAATTTGGTACATCAACTATTCAACTATTCAACACATGACTACTCAACCACTCAGTCCCTTAGCAAAAGAAACCAATTCTTCTAACCAAGAAAATCTCGACATAAATACATTTTCAACCTCAAGAACATTGTTATTGCACTCTCTCAACCTACATGACCAAAAATCTTAACACAACTAAATGGGAAATAAATATAAAGAAAAACCTAAATTATGATTAAGTCATGATATATAACCCTCATTAATCACCCCTCATTAACCACATGAAGGGTAAAAGTCCAATAAAAAATGTTATAAATAAATAGATATGAGATAGAACTCGTGAATCAACCCGATTCACCGTAAGTTCAGACAGGTTGAGTTCAAAAACTAAAATTTTTATCGATTATGGATTAAAAGAGAATCATCTCACTTAACCCAAAAGTTATACGAGTTCAAGCTAGGTTACAATGAATTCACTCATAAACCACCTTTTTTATATAAAAAAAAAAAAAAAGATACCCTAACTTCAATCAGAACTTGAAATCAATTTTCCTCTTTCTAAAATCTAACAAAAACCCTAAATAATTTTTTCGGGCCCACAGTACACAAACATAGAGTTTCATCTTCATTATTGTTGTTCGTCGGTACTCCTCCGATTCATGTCGTCAATGCTCCTCTGAGTCACTTTCGTCGGTGCTCCTCTTATTCACGTTCGTCGGTGCTCCTCTGATTCATGTTCGTCGATGTCCTTTGCATCACTGCCCTTCTGCGTCTTTTCTTGTCCACATCATACGTGTGTCAATTTGATTTCCAAAGGTTTCGAGAACTTGTTCTAGTTTTTTAAAATGATGATGTCTTGTTCTCAATTTAATGCAGGGGAAAAGCTTTGTAAGTTCATATGTATGTAGTAAACTAGAATTTTGACCCGAGATTCATTTTTAAGACATGTTTTTTTTTTCTATAAGAACAATTGAAATCAGGTTATAATTTGTAACCCACCATTACTCGGATGATAGACTCTCCAATTTTAATTTTTTTTACCGTCAAATATAATTAATGTCATCAGTTTTACTGAGTTGTTATATCTGGTCTAGATGGTCAATTTAGTCATTTTAGAATGAGCTTGTTTGATATGATCTAATCCATGTCGAGTTGGTTTGGTTTAGTTTAGTCTGGAGCACTATCAAGCTATTAGTGTCACGATCGTTGAGTTGTTTTATGGATAATGATACACAACATTTTTTTGACAATATCTTAACATCATCTACGTGTCATCCTGTGATTGGTCCAAAATTACTCCACAATCAATAATAATAATCATAAACACCAACATAAACCAATCACAAAATGATACGTAGATGGTGTTAAAATGTTGTCAAAATAATGTTCTCAGAGTATCATTATTCTTGATATATTCTTAGATTATTGAGTTTTAGTATCATGACTTTCAGGTTATTCTGGATGAAAAAAAATAGTAGTAATTGTCTAACACTAGCTTAACACTAATCACTTAGGGTAGTGTTATAAGAAAATTAAAAGAGTATTTTAAAAAAAAAAACATAAATTAATAGTAATTGTTTGTTAATTATTTAAAGGAAATTAACATAGAAGATCAAATTTAATAAAATTGACAAAAATTAAAAAAAAATATTAAAACCGAATTATAAATAAACTAAAAAAAATAAGACTAAATTAGTATTTAAGTAAAAAAAAATTAGATATTAAAAAACGTTACAAAAGAAAGATAAAGTTTGTGTTTAATTATAATTTTTCATAAAAAGGACGTTACGAAAGGAATATAAGGAAACATAAAGTTTGTGTTTAATTGTAAAGTTTCATAAGAAAAACGTTACAAAAGGAAGATGAAGTTTGTTTTAACTTTTAATTATGAGAATGCGTAATAAGAATGAGAATGTATGTGTATTTAATTATAAAATTTCATATAAAAAACGTTACAAAAGGAAAAAAAACTTATGTTTAATTACAAAATTTCATAAAATGTTATAAAAGGAAGACAAAGTTTGTGTTTAATTATAAAATTTTATAAAAAAGCTGTTACGGAAGGAAGATAAAGTTTGTGTTTAATTACAAAATTTCATAACCAAACGTTACAAAAAGAAGATAAAGTTTGTGTTTAATTATAAAAGTTTAAAAGAAAAACGTTATAAAGGAATATAAGGAATAATGTAATTTTAAATAAAACTTGGGACTCGAGGTTTAATCATTAAATTTTATAGGAATAATTAAAATTAAACCATATGTTTTTTAAAATAATTTAAAAAAAAACTATAGTTTTTACATTGAAATATTGCCTCTTTGTATTTGTACAATATTTTTGAGTGAATATTTTATATAATTTTGAAGAACCTATTGTATTGATATTGCATCTTTGCTATGATTTTGGATAGTCAATATACCATATTCTTATATATTTCATTTAAATTTCTATAGTTTCCTAATAATTAATTAAGATCAATTTTAATATAATTATTATAAAATATAAAAATCTATATATATATATATATATATATATATATATATATTAATTTATTATTATATAATAATATAAATAAATTATATTTTTTTATTAAGAAATAAACTTTAAACTTACCTCAATCTCACGCTGATTTATATATACTTATTTTGTAAGTTGAGACTAGATATTAACGATTAAACGGTTGATATACGCTGATTTGTATATACTTATTTTGTAAGTGTGAGACTAGACATTAATGATTCAACAGTTGATATATTACATCCATTCATGTCTTCTATGTATCGTTTTTCTCTTGTATCATTATTTTTGTTGATTATTTTATAGCAATAAATGAATCACGCAGTAGTGTCAATTATTTGCGAGTTCTAGGGCTTCTGCATGCCGTGTTTAATTATCTTGCATGTAACTGATTAATTCATTAATAAAGGCCTTCCCTATCGTGTTCTTTTTTTTATATTTTAAGAAAAGTACAACTTTAATTCAACTAAACTATATAGACAAGAAATATAATAATGTTATAAACTTGTATAGAGTACTATAAATACATCACTTCCTTGTATTGTGATCTTTCAACGCCAAAAGGTTAACTTTATTACTTTCCTTTCGTTCATTTGTTAGAAGAAAAACAAAAGATTATTACTTCAATAATCTCTAATATTTTTCATGCCTTAACCTTTATAATTTTAATTATAACTATGTTGATCATTTGAAACTTGTCAGATTGAACAAGAATATTGTGTGGGTCTGTGATTATTTGAGAGTACAAGACCATGGAGAACAACAATGGCAATTCTCAAGAACTTAGCAACAACAAACGAGGAATTCCATTCATGGTTTTCTTCAAAGACGCAAGGTATTACGTATGCTTTCAAGGTCCACATAATTTTTTAAAGTTTTACAATGTTTTAATATTCATGATGCTTTTTTTTTTCTTGTTCTTAAAAACTTAGAATGATTTTGCTTTCCTAAATTTACTTTTTAAAATTATTTATATCATATTTGATTACAATGGAACATGTTTTTGAACAAAAAGTGAGTTATATTTTTTGTATATTTAATACATATAGCATGCATACGCTTTTTAAAACATAAATGGGAATATTATAACAAATCCCATATATAATACGATGTTGATTTTTAATATTTAAAATAGATTAATTTATCTTAAGAAGGAAAAGTAATATAATTTGCATTTATATGAAGTTTTCTAAGCAAAAGCATAGAAATGTAATTTTGGAAGAGCTAACACTTTGTAATGTGAAAATGTAGAAATATTTTGAAGCTGGATTCCCTCTCTAGAGAGATATTAGGGATTGCATTCCCTGCTGCTCTTGCTGTTGTTGCTGATCCCATTGCTTCTTTGATAGACACAACATTCATAGGCCACTTGGGTATTCATTCATTTCTCTCTTCATTTTTCCAACATTATTTTATAATTTCACAAACATTCATTCATGTATAATAATAATAATTTAAATATATTTTTAATCCCTAAATTTTAACTTAAAATTATAATTTGTTTTAAATTTTAATACAATTTCATCTTTAAATTTTTAAAATAATTAGATATAATTTTTTTAATCTAATTGCGATATTTTAATGTGTCAAACGACCTTTTGAAACTAATATATAAGTTGTTTATATTATATAATACTTTTTATATCAAATGTTAATCTGATTAGTCATTTAACATATAAAAAAATTAATATTGTTAAAATAAAATAACTATATTAACTTATTTTAAAATTAAAAACTAAAATGGATCCCAATTTTATTTAGAAATTTAGAGACTAAAAAATATTTAATCTGAAAATAATTAAAACAATAATATACTTGATCTCATTCTAAACATTAAAGCAACAAGTAATATACATACATATCTCCCCTAATATATAAAGCATCACACTTATCATGTATAATTTCAATCTACCTTTAGAATTTAATTTTGACATATAAACTTTCTTTCATGTGTTTTTGTTCCTTTTTGTCTTGTATATGTATAGGACCACTTGAACTTGCTGCTGCAGGAGTTTCCATTGCTGTGTTCAACCAAGCTTCAAGAATTACAATTTTTCCTCTTGTTAGTATCACAACTTCCTTTGTGGCTGAGGAAGATACCATCAAAAACTTGACCACCAAACAGACAGAAAACGATAACACTAAGCTAGACAGACCAATTGTGTCTAAGGATCATATGCTTCCACAAACAGATAACGTTGATACTCCAAAAGAATTAACAGATGAATCAAACAATGTTGAAACAAAGAGTTCTAATGTGGAAAACATGGACATGAATAATGGAAATGGTGCGTTTTAATTTATGCATAGATTAATTTTATGGAAAAAATAATAATATAATTATTAAAAAGATTGTGTGTTTGTCCACATGAATTTGTCTGTAATACATTATTACATGAGCTATTTAGGTCAAATATTCTTCAGTTTCATGGTTTTCTAGCAATCAATTTATACTTTTTGGTTTAATTTTCAGAAAACGTTATGAGTAAGAGGAAGAAAAAAGTTGGCAAGAAGGTTATTGCTTCAGCATCAACAGCCTTAATTTTTGGAACAATCCTTGGCCTCCTTCAAACTGCAATCCTTTCATTTGCAGCCAAACCTCTTCTGTATGCAATGGGTCTAAAACATGTAAGGAGTTTTTAAATTTTATAAATTATTTTTGTTGTAACCGTCATACTAGAGATAAGGTTAAATTATAAAATTATATATATATATAAATAAAAGTGGAGTGCAAATCTCACTTTACAAACCAATTTTGTGAGATTGAGTTAGGTTTAAAACTACTTTCTCATAGTTTTGGTAGATTGTAAATTAATTTTTTAAGATTAAATTAGATTTAAAATTTATTTATTAATAATAATTTTAATTAATTAATTTTTTTAGTTTTAGATTAATAGTAAGTTACTTTTGTTGTATTTAGGATTCTCCAATGCTAAATCCAGCAGAGAAATACCTAAGATTAAGATCGATTGGGTCTCCTGCTGTTCTACTCTCTTTGGCCATGCAAGGAATCTTTAGAGGTTTCAAAGACACAACAACTCCTTTATATGTCATTGGTAGGTTCAAATTAATTTTGTGTTATATGTGAATATTTTTACTCACACACTTTATTAAATTAATTGAATTAAATGTGTGATATTTATTATACTTCCAATAAAAAATTTGATTTTATTATACTTCCAATCAAATTTGATTTTTTTTCCTTAATATATTGATTTGATAAATTTTTAGTTTTCCAATATAGTTATTCCTTTTTTAATATTTTTTTGTCATTAAATAATCTTTTATTGTATATTGAAATGTTTTTCCTAAGTTGGGTTTTTTGTTTTTTACTTAGTTGCCGGATATGCTTTCAATGTTCTATTGGACCCAATTCTTATCTTTTATCTGAAATTGGGCCTCAAAGGTGCAGCCATGGCCCATGTTATCTCCCAGTAAGTCTTATTACTTTGTCATATTTCATAACAACGAAGCTTCTTCCTGCACCTCAATAAATTTTCCCATGCACCTCCATAAAAATTAAATCCGTTTATGTCATTTTTAAATTGCCTAAATTGACAATTAAAAATAACTTTTAGATCGAAAACTTTACAAGTCATTTAAAAAAAATTCAGATTGCATATATAATATAGAAACCAAATATTTCTGATCATAAAATCTAGAAGTGAAAAATGATCTTCAAATGTTGAGAGTATTTAGAAAAAATAAATAACTTCTAAATTATACAATTTGAAAATCATTTGACTTTCAGATTACATAATCAGAAATTATTTTTAGCTTACAGATTACATAATTGGAAAGTCATATTTTATTTTTGGGTTACTCATTCTAAAAATCATTTTTGACTTTTGGATTACATACCAAAAGTACTGTTGACTTTCTAATTGAACTATGCATTACACTATTTAAAAGTCACTTTTTACTTCCATAAACTTCTAGATTGTATAATTAAAAAATAATAATTGATTATTATTTTTTATATGAGAATGCACGGAAAATTTATGGATATGCAGGAAGAAATGTGTGGTAACTATAGGTTATTTATTTTTGTTTACATACAAAATTGATAGGTACATTATGGCAACCACCCTCCTTATATTGTTAATGAAAAGAGTGCACCTCCTACCTCCAAGCATGAAGGATTTGCAGATTTTCAGATTTCTCAAAAATGGTGAATGCTTATAATTAATTAATTAATTAATTAATTTAAAAAAATATATAGAAATGAGAAAAAATGTTAGGGATTAATTAAAGTAATTATTAATATGTTGTACAGGGAGTCTATTGTTGATAAGGGTAGTTTCGGTGACATTTTGTATGACCTTAGCATCATCACTGGCAGCAAGGCTTGGTTCCATTCCCATGGCTGCCTTTCAACCAGGCCTTCAGATCTGGTTGGCATCATCCCTTCTTGCTGATGGTTTAGCAGTTGCAGTGCAGGTACACTTTTTTCTAACCCTAATTTCGTTCGATTTCATTACTTAATATTAGGAAAACAAAATTTAATATCTTTACTCTTTTTTTTAAATACAAAAAATTATTTTTTTATGATATTTTACTCTATGCTGTGTGTTAAGTTAATCTAAAAGTGTGTCACCCTAACATTTTATAACATTATATCAATCTTGTTTTTTCAAAGTTAGTGATTATGCGTATAGATCTATTTTGTAATCCTTAAATTAACTCAACTTAATTAAATTGAGTGTAGTTTGTTGTAGTTTAGGGTTATATATGCAACAAAAATGAAAGTATAACCGGTGAGTTTCCATGGTTGACAGACAATTCTTGCTTGTTCCTTTGCTGAAAAAGACTACCACAAGGCTACTGCTGCTGCAACAAGAACCCTACAAATGTCTCTTCTTTTGGGATTTGGACTCTCTCTAGCAGTTGCTCTTGGATTATTCTTTGGAGCTCCAATCTTTTCCAAAAATGCTACTGTTGTGCAATTAATCAAAATTAGCATGCCGGTATGCTTCCTTTATAACACCAAATCAACCACTATCGTGTCGTTGAAGTCTGATACCAGACTAAAAAGTGAATTTTAAGTCTAACTCATTTCTGTATAATTAGTTCATAAGGTGAAGTTTGTTTATATATTATAATTTGACGTTATTTTTAGTCGATGTGGGACTTCCAACCATGTAAACAAAATATCAGAAATACCTCGCTGAGTTATTTGATATCATTTATTTTCCAGTTTGTTGCAGCTACTCAACCAATCAATTCATTGGCCTTTGTCTTTGATGGTGTCAATTATGGTGCTTCAGATTTTGCTTATTCTGCTTATTCTTTGGCAAGTTCACATGCTTTTTTCTTTTCTTCCTTTTCATAATCTGTCACTTTAACAAAATTTATTAACTTTTTCTTTCTGTTCTTCTATTGTTTAGGTTTTGGTGTCATTGGTGAGTATTCCTATAGAAATCTTTCTCTTCAGAAGCAAACAATTTATTGGAATATGGATTGCATTAAGTATATACATGATTCTTCGTATGTTAGTTGGTATATGGAGGTAAACTTCTCCTTCTCATTCAATCTTCTAATACTTTCAATGCAATCTTTCTCAATTTTAAGAACATCAAAACAATATATAATGCATCTTCAACCTTAAAAATATATTAAAAAAAATTAATTTCTTTTAAAATATTAAAATCAGTGTCAATTAATATATTTGAAAATCCAGCAGAAGAACAGTATCAAAAAATTTAGCATAAAATCTGAATTTGGATATGAAACCAAAAGGATTATATATAATTGAGTTTCCAATTATATATTGGCTTGTTTTAAGAATAAAGGCTTTTTAATAAATGTCATTTGTATATTAACTATTTTTACATATTTGAATGAACTTAATATTAAAAGGAAAACACACAAGCAGAATAAAATCATTAATTAAACTTTTTTTTGTCTATTTATATTTTTTGTTCAGCACAAACATGTAAGATCTAACTCTATTAAATAAACGGAATAGAAAAAAAAATCTAGAAAACCTATTCTATTTAATGATTTACATATTAACAGTATAACATTAATTATGAGTAAATAAAAAGTATTATTATCATATATGGTTTTCAAGATAACTATAAAAAGCTATCAAACTTATAATAAGATTATTTACAATAAATATTATGCCAAAGAACATTGGTTTAATTTGTAAATTTTTTATATGCAGGATGGGAACTGGAACAGGACCATGGTACTATCTTAGAAAAGAACCATGGTGTTACATGAGAGGCCACTTGTTACCATAGAAACATCAATCTTATCAACAAGGAGCATCACTTTTTTTTATCATTTTTTAGACATAGATCTCTATATAGAGTTCCTGTTTTAATAATTTCCATTAATTTTGGTGATAAGTTATCTTGAACTGCTCCATGTCTTTTGTTATGCATCGTATTCTGTTTCGTCACTTTGAGGAATTACAAATATGTTCTGTTCGTATAAAACTTCATCACGTGACTTTTACAAGATTCTCTTTTCCATTACAAACTTATCTTTTGTATTTAAATCATATTTAAAAGCATTAGAAATCCTAGTCACTAATGGTCACGTCCCATTAATTACTCTGCTGAGTCACCATTGTGCTTCCATTAATGCACCGTGACACGCACACCCTTCCATTAAAACGCACTCACGTTCACCCTGCATGCATGCTGACAAGTGTCACTTTGAAACGTTCTAAAAACGTTAGTGGGATCCAAGTGGCAGTGGGCGGATGGACGATCGTCCTGCCTGGGAAGAGAAAATTGATTTCTGGAAAACTCTTCCCCTTCTCTGAACACTTCATCTTCTTCCCCAAACTTTTGCTTCCAAATTCTCTGCCTTCTCTCTAGATACCTTTCTTCTTCTCTCTTCTGTAACTCATCATTCTGCACTCCGATCACGTTTCAGAGCCGTGAGGACGATCACTGCACCAAGAGCTCCAGACTGAACCGAACAACTTACAGTTCTGGTAAGTTTTTCTTTGGACGCTCGTTTCTGGAAGTTCCTGCAAACCCTAATCCCGTGTGCATGCAATGGGTGGACTAAGTCCTTTCATTTTTTCTTTGGTTAGTTTAGTTGGACAAGCGTAGGTGAAACGTTGAGAGAGTCTCGGTTAGACGAATCAAGATCCACTCAGTTTAGGACGTTCACTACAATCCGGGTAAGGGAAGCTTATTGGTTTAATTCATGTGATTTCTGTGATGCATGCGCGTTATGTGATGTTTGAAAATATGATTTCTAAAAATGGATTTTTGAGTATATGAATATGATTCTGAGATGATATGTGAAAGTGATGCATGTATGTACTGGAAATCTTATGCTGGTGTGTATGAATGTTCTGTAAAGTTGTATGTGTATGATTTTGATTAAAAGCTTGAGAAGTATGGAAAATACTATAGTATGATTGATTTAATGACTGTAAGATATACTGGAAAATGAGTTACTGTAAGAGAAAATTCTAATATGAGAAGTGTATGAAAATGAACGTTCGTTATCGATACGGTCATTGACCGTTCGGTATTCATAGTGAATTCCTTGAAATAGTCGGACCCTTTCATTTGGAAAGGATTTCCCTTTGAGAACGAACACCCTCTTATATAGCTTTCCGTTTGAGCATTTGGCCAGACGTACACTTCATGAGTGTTGCGTGAGAATTGAGAAGCTTGATAACATCCTTTTGAACACATAGTCAAATTGTAAAACATAAATTCTAAGTATCTTATCTTATAGAAATCCCAAACTTCTTTAATTTTGAATCAGTGAAAATTCTTGACCTAAAAGCGTACGTCCTAAGTGGCGCTCGGTCTTAGACCGAACGCTCGTCCTACAATTGTAAAATGTTAAGTAGCGCTCGGCCTGCTACCGAACGCTCGTCCCAAATACGTATGCGATAAAGCACGCTCGGTCATATACCGAACGTTCGTTCATTCTTTAAATATCAACGAACGGTAATAGCGTTCGTCCTGAATTGAAATAGCGTTCGTCCATAAATCTAAATAGCGTTCGTCCAAAAAGTTCTATTGACGTTCGTCCAGAGTCCTCAGTGACGTTCGTCCCAAAATTCATTCAAAGCCTATTTTAGCGCTCGTCATTGACTGGCGGTTTGTCTCCTGAATTAAATCTTGTCCAGTTTAATTATCTAAACAACTTGTGATTTTATTTATCCATTGGATTCACTCAAGTGTTACTGAACTTAGATTTTTCTAAGTATTATTTGGATCGTACTAGAATCAGTTCATTTAATTGATTCGAAGGAGTCTTTCTTGGTCTATCTCTTGACGTTTGTCCTCGTTATGAAGGGGAGTGAACGTTCGTCTTTTTAAGAAAGTGGAACATAGAATGAAAATGTATTTAAGAGGATGAGTTAAGATGTGCGAACACTCTGAAAATTTATATTGTGATTGTGGAATTTGAACGAGCGTTCCAGGGAGGAACGACTCTTGGTTGGAAATTGAGAATGGTAAAGTATGATTGTGGTAAGCTTAGCTGGCGGTTCATCCTGATATTCCGTGAGTGCTCGTTCTCAAGTAGAGAGGAGCATGTCATGCGTGGGAATGGCAGGAGGTCCTAGTCCATAACTGTAACTTGGACAGAACGGACTAACCTCAGGTGGCAGCTGACGAGTATTCCAGCTCTTCCACCTGGGTGCACGGACGTTGTAGCTACACAGAATTCATACATGTCCGGACGGTCGGTCTAGTATCAGGATTTTGATTGAGTTAATGTATGACTTGAATGCATGTATGGTGAATAAATTGATATGTTTGATATGTATAAACTGTATGTTTGACTTGAATTAAATTCAATAAGCTTACCCTTGCATTTCCATTGTGTTGTCTTGTCTATGTATATCCGTCTTGTCAAATGCAATGATCATCCGTGTGGATGTGAGCAGAAGGGGAGGCGTCCTTGGAGCAAACTCTTGAAGAAGAACTCATTGCTGAAGAAAACTTAGTAGAAGTTGAAGTGAAGGCCGAACAGTGAGGCGTTCGGTTATTTAGTTAGTGTAATTAGAGTAGCGAGCGGCTGTGAGCGAGCGCTCTTTTAATGATTGTAAATAGTTGGACGTGCGGTCATTATTTTGTACACCGTTCGTCCTTACCATTTTGTAAACGCTCGTTAACTTATATATGAAAGGTCGTTCGGCCATTTGTTAATTCTGTTTCCTTTACTTATAAAACTGTTTGGATTATTGATACGTGTAATTATTAATATATAGTTGATGATTGTATAATTTTGGGATGTTACACTAATAATAAACACAATTTAAAATATATATCTAAATTTTATTTTACAAATTAATTTTGTAAAATTAAGTTGGGTTTAAAGTTTATTTTATAACATAGCATTAGAGTTTTCCTAACGAGATATATTATTTACTTAGTCTATCGTATAATTTGTTATCAGATATTTTTTATTTGTTGAATATATTATTTTATTAGCTATCAGATTATTATTAGATCATTTATCAATATTTAGTCTTATATATATAATGCTAATCTAGGAAATATTATTGGAGTTAGTGGATAATATGTACCCTACCCTCACTTGAAACTTATTCTTGATAAAAGTTGGATTTTTTTTTTTATTTGTGTATGAAGGAAATTGATTTGATTTATTTTTGTTAGGTGATCAAGAATCTTACCACCAACAAATGGAATATAACTTTTTCTTCGTATTCTTGTGTTTAATGAATTTTACATGCGAATACTTTTTTTTAAAATATATGTTTCACAAACTTTGCCACCTTTATATGTTGTTTTTATTATACCCTGTCTAGTACAAACAAAAATAATATTGAATAATATATAGAATCTAATCTATTATTTTTCACCTTGTATTTATCTTTATATGTTTGCTCCTCGACTTTTCAATCGATTAAATTATACATCTCTTAAAACCTCTTATCCTTATATTTCTATCTACGTTAATTAAAAATTAAATTTTTAGTCTTGACTATTTTCAACTTATTTGTTTCTACTTTCAATTCAATTTTATCTTGTATATAGTTTTTTAACTAATTTATTCTCTGTATTATTTCTTCTAATCAAAGACACTCTTAAAAGAGAAAATACACACTCTCTATAACTTTAGGTAACATCTAACCATAATTATTTTCCTTGATTTTAATTATTCGCTTGCCTCGTGTTAACTTCTACCAATTTAACCGTAAGCTTAGGAGAAAATAAAAACAAAGCCTAATCTTTCATAAGTAAACTATTATTTAAGCTAAAAAAAAACTATAACAATTAATTAATGTTAATACAGACAAAAAGTAATTTATGAACTCAGGGAAGAAATAAAATAAAATAAAATAAAATTTTTGTTTAGCTTAGAGATTAAAATTGTTTGCTTTTTTTGGATAATGTGACTGGTACAGAAAAATCTTTCTAGTTAAAAAAAAATTATAACAGTTTCAAAATCTGTATAAAAAATAAGGGAATAGAAAACATTAATTTTTTTATACTTATTTTAAAACAAGTATAAAAAGTCATTTTTCTACACTGATTTTAGAATCAATATAGAACTTTACTTGTTAAGGTAAAAAAAGGGAACATGTTTTTTTGCTATATTTACACACTAAGATGAAAATAATTTTTTTTACACAAATTCATCACATTGAGTAAGTATAGAGACATTTCTTTTCACAAAGAAAAAATAAAACGAATATAATCAATATAATTATTATAATATATCGTTATAAAAATGTTTCTAATATAGTATTTAGATTAATTTATCTCATCCTGTCACTGTCCACACGAACTGTAATGAGACGGACCTAAAGTAATTAGTTCGTTTCATAGAAATTTTGTGACATGAAAATAGGTGCAAATCATATTACCAGTATAATTCTTTCATTATTTTTTCTTCTGACATTTTTTTATATGGGTTGAACAACTCACCCGTCTCATTTAATTATATTTGTTCTTGCTAATAAAAAATATTAGAATTTTATGTGTTATATATATAACATATATCAACATAAATTTAAATTTAACTATTATCAACTGAGATGAAAGATTTTTCAACTTCATCTTAATAAAACATTATAATCTGTTACACTAAATAATTTTTTGGATTACTCGTATTACATGTTCCTCCATGGATCTTTGATGTCACAGTATAGTAAAAACTTTTTCCGATAAATAGATTTTTTTTTTTTATATTAGTTCTAGTTAACATGAAGAAACAAATTTACCATGTCTCACACTTTAGTTTATTTGCTTATTCCCTTTAATATCTTTTTGCTTAAAATAAAAAATAACAAATAAGAAAAATAAGAATATTTAGTGAGACCAAATCATTCCGGTTTTTTTATGAAACGAGGTTAATTTATTTCAAAAATTACGCATAAGGATCTCGTTTAAAAGAAGTAAGAGAAAGGTTAATTCGTTACATGTAAGGGCAACATTCTTGTAAAGAAGTTCTCAGGTATTCACGAGTTTAGACCATCTATAATGAAATTGTAGGATGTGAAGATAATCCGTAATTAGATTAAAATGTTAAATTAGATTAAATAGTAATTAATCAGAATAAATAATAATTAGTAGTCACGATTTCAGTTAAAAGTTTTCCTAAGAGAACTTGTCGAAGCTATTAAGTTTAATTGAAGTCGTGCTCATTTTAATGACATTAGTATAAATTAGTTTGAACTGAAGTAATAATACTCTCTTGATGACTTCAATATTAATTAGTTTTGAGCTAATTCCGTGAATCCCTTTGATTTTCAGAACAATTGGTTTTGAAACTCAAGTTGTCATCTTCTCTAATGACTTCAGAGTAACTTGGTTATAAACTAAAATTCTCATTACATGTGGTAACTTCAATATATTTTGAAAATTTTGAAAAATACTTAAATTATTTAGTCTATAATAGAAAATTTCTAGAATTATAATTATTAATTATGAATGTTACAATATTATAATGGAATGAAAACATAGGACATATGTTAATTATACAAATTATAAGTGAAGCACATGATTATGATCATGATTGTTTATATAAACAATTGCTTTTATTGTGGCTTTCATTTCGATAATAATAACATTTTTTTAATTTGTTTAGAATTGGCTCATCCATTTTGTTATGAATACGATTAGTAATTGGTCTTCCTGGTTAATGACGCCTCATAATGGGATCAGGTATGAAACGTGGTCCCGTATAAATAGACCGATAGTTCTAATTTTAAGCTGGATGAAGTTGGAACTCATAAGCCTTGAAAAGAAATTAGAGGTTGTACACGAGGGAAACAAATGTCGCTAAATGTAAATCAAAAAATGAACAAATGGGAAAAACATAAGGACAAGGCAACCAAAGAGTTTGGAACCCACCAAAATCACACCACCATTCATTTAATTTAACAATTTATAACATAAGGTAGTGTTCAAGTTAAGGAGTGACAATTTCTTAAACAACAAATTCTGAATTATGTCGATCGATCTTTGCACATGACACATAGTTGATTGTTGTTCATTTATTTCTCAATATAGCAGTAATATCTTCACAATATTGAAGTCCTACTTGTAACATGCCTTCGATCTTTGTTCCTTCTTCAACAAATCAGACTATTGTTCTTTCAAATATGACCTTTACTAGAGCAAAAATCAACAAACATTGTATACCTTTCAAAATTGAATTCATGCATTTGTCTAAGTCTTGTTATGCGGTCATACTTCTTACTGTTGTCACATGCCTAAGTCTATTTTTCTAGTGGAATTTGACCAATTGAAGACATTGTTTGGCCTAATCATGCTCTCATTGCCATTAACTTTACCTATAGAGTTGGTTGTTTCGTCTTGTAGTTTATAAAAAGTAACAATCACTAATTACATTTGTGGTTTTGTCGTCTTGGCCTGCTTACATCGGGCTCTTGATCATGGAGTTCACCTTAATCGAGTAAACATAAGGACAAGGCAACCAAAGATTTTGGAACTCACCACAATCACACCACCATTCATTTAATTTAACAATGTATGACATGGGGTGGCATCCAAGTTAGGGAGTGACGATCTCTTGAACAACAAATTCTGAATTTTATCGATCAAATCTTTCCACATGACACAATTTATTGTTGTTCATTTTTTTCTCAATATAACAATAATATCTTCAGGATATTGATGTCTTACTTGTAACATGTCTTCGATCTTTATTCATCGTTCAACAAATCAGGTTGTTATTCTTTCAAATGTGACATTTACTATAGCAGAAATCTATAAGCATCGTGCACCCTTCAAAATTGAATTCATGCATTCATCTAGGTTTGTTGTCATGCGGTCATACCTCATACGTCCTCATTTGCCTAAGTCCATTTTTTTAGTGGAATTTGACCAATTCAAGACATTGCTTGGCATAATTATGCTCTCATAGTCATTAACTTTGCATGTAGAGTTGGTTGTTTCATCTTGTACCATGTGAAAAGTAATAGTCACTAATTATAGTTGGGGTTTCATCCTCTTAGCCTGCTTACATCATGCTCTTGATCATGGAGTTCACCTTAACCGAGTAAACATTTAAGGGTGCATGCTTCTTTTGCAGTTTTGGGCTTAGGAACGCATTAAGAATCTTTCTCCATTCAATGGAAAATTTGATTTCACTTCTTTAAAATATTTTATTCTAATACTTATGAACATTATTGCAGTTCCTTTAGACTTCATATACCAGCTTATGTTTTGTCATAGTTGAATTCCACCAAGTTGATCAGGTGATGCTTCAATTCAGCTTCCGACAAATTATTCTGGTTCAACCTTTAAATTTAGATCGAGTTCACATAGAAGATATGAAAAAGAGAGTTGACACATGTTGACCGAAGCATCATCAAAGGTGGATAGTTAATTGAAATGATTGACACATTTGTCTCATTCAAGGTACTTCATTAACTAGTAATGGCCATTTGCATGACACCATACCTTATATACAATGGTACATTACTCATACAATCCGTTATATATCACCTCCTTAACCAACATCTAATGGAGATGTAAGTTTAACTCCTAAAACATTTATTCATGTGTTTCATTTTTATTTATGACCAATTTTCATTCTTCCCATAGCATAACATTCCACCATATCTTGAATATAAGTATCAACATGTTAGGTCTTCTTCCTATGCTCACCAGTTTCATGATCACATAGTTGGTCAGTCTATTCTTTTGATCTGCAACAACCTCTCTTGTCCACACACATAGATCATTAGCAACCTATGTCTTTTCAATCACCATACTAAGGTGTTCCATGCACTTATAACATTTTTCCTACTCAACATGACCTTATTTTTGGTCTACCAAATATGTTCGAAACTTTTGCATTCACCCCTCATTTTGCATACAATCTCACATCATCCATGGAGTATTATCATCCTACAATGTCATTCCGAGACATGATTGATAAAGATGACAACACTGAAGATAACAATGATGATTAATCGCCAACTCCTTCCTCTCATCACCCCAATAAAGGCCTAAAAAATAAACACGAAGACGACGTTGTACGACTTTGCCTCTGTGCGACTTTGTCTCATGGATGAATTCTCTAACATTATGTACCAATCATGAAACAATATATGTATTAACATTTATATGTTTAATTGTATTCTTATTATAATTTTCTACATGAATTTTT
This sequence comes from Vigna umbellata, assembly GCF_029865625.1. NCBI lineage: Eukaryota > Viridiplantae > Streptophyta > Magnoliopsida > Fabales > Fabaceae > Vigna > Vigna umbellata. Next base: position 5,982,075 of record NC_142174.1, on the reverse strand, counting down.
TTTTCTTCCAACAATCCACAACTACTAATTAAATTTTCCAAAATTTTCAACTTTAATAAAAAATTTAATTTAATTTTCCACAATAGACTACGTAACTTAAATATTCTTCAAAATTTTCATAATTCACTGAAGTCACTACACATAATGATAATTTTAATTCATTACCAAATTACTCTAAAGCCGTCTAAAGATATTATGACTCGAGTTCTAAACTCGTGAGAAGAGTGGATGAATTTAGTTCAAAACCAATTAACATTGAGGTCACCAGAAAGTATAACAACGTCAATTCAATTAAACTTAAAGTCTTCGTTAACTTATACAAATTCTCTTATGAAAAATTTTAACTGAAATCGTCAATCTCAAATACAATTTCTTCTTATTAATTATGGTTTATCCTAATTACGTTTTAATTTAATTATGAGAGAAAAGATTGATTTTAACAATAAAAAAGATCATCATCACATCCTACAGTTTCGTTACGATAATCCAAACTCGTGAAAATCTTACAAATTTTTGAGGAATTCTTTACCACAATGTCACCATCACGTATGAGACTTAACCCCTCTTGTAATTTTTTTAAAACGAGTATTATATGCAGAGATTATTTATCATTACTATTATTATTTCCCTTTTTACTTTTCTTGTTTTGGTTTTCGAAAGTCAGAAGCATGAGATTTGGTTGGATAAAGTTGCAGAGTGCACATGATATCACTCATCGTCAAAAGAAAATAAAAGCACGTGTCATCAAAAGTCCACATGCTCCATTTTCTTTTCACACACTTTCTTAAACTTTGGTCAAGGGTTTTTCATTTCCAGCCGAAAGAGATCAGTAAAAAACTCACCTTTTACAAACCAAAATTAAAATAATTGTTTGGAATTGATAATAAATAAATATATTAAAACCATCTTCGTATATAAACAATTCTTTTACATAATGAATAATTTTTATCAAGTTTAGGTAAATTTTTTTTTTAAAATAAAATAGGTTTTTATAAGACAAAGTTTATATCTATTTATATATTATAATTTTTTAATTGAGATAGAATCCTAATTTTTTAATCTAGGATCTCAATATTAGCTAAAGTTGTTTATGTAAACAATTATATTATACACTTATCCAGGTTAATGTTTCTTAGAATTAATTAACACAATTAAGTCACTACCTTAGACGATGCAGTGCTCTAATGTAGAATTTACATTCACATTTTCATTTCATTAAAATTTAAGAGGTATTTTTGAATTTAGATTTCAGGATCCCACCACTCGAATTACAAAACATTACACGTATAAAATTTCACTAATTATATTTGTTAAGAAAACTCTTTTCTCTCTCAATTCGACCTTATTGTATTACCAATAACAAAAGAAAATTCTGCGGAAAAGAAATTTAGTTGGAAATATTAAAGTAGAGGGGCAGAAGTGTAACTTCCCACACTCAGATATTACATTCACTTTAAACGTAATATGAGCACGTGATAGTGAGAGAGAGACAAAACGTGGAAAGAGAAAATGAGAATCAGAGAGAACGAAGGCACCGAGCTCTGCTAGGGTTTCAGCCCCTTTGGAGATCACCACCACCACGCACACGGCGGAGCACCACCTCTCAGGATTTCAGACCGATCAAAAGAAAGCACACACTCACAGGTAACTGTATAACTTTCAAAAACTTTATTAGCCTTGAAATGAATGATACACAATATATTTATACACAACTGCACACACAGTAACAGAATAGCTTCTGTTTTGTTTATTTTTCAACACTCCTCCTAAACAAAACGGTAAAGATAACATGATTCTGAAGAAAAACTAAAATTTTCAACCCATTTTACCGATTGATTGGTGAAAGCTTCAATTTTTCAACTCCGATCTGCTTTCTAAGTTTTAGAAAGCGTTCCCCTTTCAGTGCTTTGGTGAGAATGTCTGCAATCTGGTCTTCAGATCTGCAGAACACCACCTCTAACTTCTTCTTGCTAACTTGCTCTCTGATGAAATGAAATCGTGTCTCGATGTGTTTGCTCCTACCATGTGAGGTAGGGTGCTTAGTCAGGTCAATGGCTGATTTGTTGTCAACAAGCCGTCGGACCTTCCCTCACATGAAGACAGAGCTACAACAGGTTCCTTTGTAGAGCTCCAGGAAATAGGTGCCCCATCAAAGTAGAAAACATAGCCTACTGTACTCTTCCTATCACCCTTGTCACCACACCAATCCGAGTCCGAGTAAGCAATTACTCTTACCTCTCCTCCTGATCCATGTTTAGGCAGCAGAATTCCATACTCAGTGGTACCTTTTAGATACCTTAGAATCCTCTTTACAGCATTTAGATGAGACACTCTGGGGTTTTTCATAAATCTGCTGACCAAACCCACACTGTAGCTAATATCAGGTCTTGTATTGCACAAGTACCTTAGGCTCCCAACCATTCTTCTATACTCAGTCGGGTCAACAGCTTCTTCCTCAGGATCTTTCTCCAGTTTTATGCCCACCTCTGCTGGAGTAGTAGCAGAGTTGCATTGATCCATGTTAAACTTAGTTAACATGTCTGTAATGTATCTAGACTGATGCATCATCATACCTGTATCAGTTGTAGTAAATTCAATCCCAAGAAAGTAACTCAGTTTACCCAGGTCACTCATCTCAAACTCTTGTAGCATCTGGGCCTTGAACTTGTTAATTCTCTCATCACTGCTGCCTGTAACCAACATATCATCTACATACAGGCACACAATTACCATATCCTTCTTGTCCTTCTTCTCATAACACTGAACATAAACTCCATGTTCAGACACGCATTTTTCAAAGCCAATGCTTCCCATGAATCCATCTATATTCTGATTCCAAGCCCTTGGAGCTTGCTTAAGCCCATATAAGGCTTTCTTTAACCTGTATACCTTGTCCATGTGCTTCTTGACTTCAAAACCTTGAGGTTGAACCACATAGACTTCCTCTTCCAGGTCCCCATTTAGGAAGGCAGACTTTACATCTAATTGATGTAAAGCCCAGTTGTTTTGTACAGCCACTGAAACTACCAGTCTCACTGTCTCCAATCTGGCCACAGGTGCAAACACCTCTCCATAATCAATTCCAGCTTGCTGTAAAAAACCTTTAGCCACCAATCTGGCTTTGTATCTAGTCACAACCCCTTGAGGATTTATCTTAGACTTATAAATCCATTTTAGAGCTATGGGTCTCTTGTTAGGAGGCAATTCTGTCAGTCCCAGGTCTGGTTTTTCACAATTGACCCAATTTCCTCCTGCATGGCCCTGTTCCATCTCTCATCCTTCACTGCCTCATCAAAATTCACAGGTTCAGCTTCTGCTATTAATGCAAAGTGAACAAAGTTACCTTCTGATGAGATAGTTGCCTCATATGCTAGGTCATAGTCTCTCAAATAGGTTGGCAATTGAGTAACCCGAGAGACCTCCTAACACTCTCCTCCCTCCTGCATGCTTCCAATTCTGCTGCAGGTTCACTCTCCAACACAATGGTTGGGTTCTCTTTTCCTTTATCTTCCCACTGCCATTCTCCAGTTTCATCAATTTACATCCCTGCTGACTGAAGCAGCCTGTTACAGGATCATACAATTTGTATCCTCCTGTAACATGATACCCAATCATCACTAGTGGAATTCCTCTATCATCCAGCTTTTTTCTCAGCTGTTCTGGAACATGCTTGTAGCATAGGGACCCAAATACTTTCAGATGCTTCACATCTGGCTTCACTCCTGACCAAGCTTCCTCTGGTGTGACATCTTTGAGTCTCTTTGTTGGAGACAGATTTAGTACATAGGTGGCTGTCAACACAGCCTCACCCCATAAGAAACTAGGTAGCCCTTGCTTTTCAGCATGCATCTCACCATGTTTAGAATTGTTCTATTTTTCCTCTCTGCTACCCCATTGTGTTGAGGCGTGTAGGGAGGAGTAACCTCATGAACAATCCCTTCTTTTCCACAATAGTCTCTAAAATCAGTGGAGATGTACTCTCCTCCTCCATCTGTTCTCAGTCTTCAGTTTGTTCCCACTTTGCCTTTCAACCATATTTTTGAACTGCTGAAAATGTTGCAGTACTTCCCCTTTTCTCTTTAAGAGATACACCCAACATTTTCTGGTCCAGTCATCCAAAAATAGTAGAAAATACCTGCTGCCACCAGGTGTCTCTACTTGCATAGGGCCACAAACATCCGAGTACACCACTCCTATTTTCTCTACAGATTTCTGGGGTAAAAACCTTTGAAAACTGCCACGGGTCTCTGTTGCACATTCCCTGCAAACAGTTCTTGGAACATCTACCTTTGATAAGCCAGTCACCAAATTCTTCTGACTTAGCATTGATAGATCTTTAAAATTCAGATGTCCAAATCTGAGATGCCACAGCCACTCATTTCCTCTTCTGCTGCAGTAAAACAGTGATGGTTACTGCCTCCATCACCACTTTAAACGTTCTGTTCTGGGAAAGTTCAGCCTGTATCACCTCTTTTCCCTCTTGGTTGAATGCTCAGGCCATTGTTTTCCATCTTCATCACATAGCCCTTTTGAGCAGTTTCCAAGACTAAGTAAATTAGTCTTTAACCCAGGTACATACAGTACCTCTTCAATAACCACTTCTCTACCATCTTCACCCCTCAAAGCTACTCTGCCAGAGCATTCTGCCTTCAAACTGCTGTTATCAGCAAATTTAATCCTTCTATTTTTCACTCTCTGCACTCTCACAAACCGTTGGTAAATTTAGATATCCTACGGTACAATTAAAAATCATTTTATCCTCTTATTACAATATGACCTCCTAATCAATAATAATTAAAAATCATTTTAATCTCGTTCAAACTATTGATTGATCATACTTATATTTAAATTAGATTATTACTATTAGACGGTAATTAGTTCAACACTAATAAAAATATATCTTAAAATTTATAAATATAAATTTAATATTAAAATAAAACATTCCTTTAAATATTAATTTTAACATTAAAATGTGTTTTACAAGTAACACTCAATTCAAGTGAACAGAAATAAACAGTAAAAAAAGCCTGAAGACAAACATAAGATTAACCTAAAGTTAAACTTTGAGAATTACTTTTAGAAAAAGACTTAACCTCTAACATAATCTTTAAATTGCTCGAATTTGATTCGTTAAAAGATATATGCCCAAAATGATCTTTAACGAAAATATAATTATATTTACAAAATATTTAATTCAAATTAACAGTAACTAAATTAAATTTATTACCGTAACACTCCCATTAAAAGTATTGCCAAGGTTTTAACATCTTGGACAGAAAAAAAGTGGAGAAATTTTAAACACCCGTCTCACTCGGTCATCATCATATCTTTCTTCTCTCCAAAATTTTAGTCCATAACAATTTAAACACCAAATTCTAGCTGTCTGAGATTCGAAATTATTTAAGAACTGAAAAATGTAAATATTTTCTAAAATATTTCTCAAAATTTTCAATTATAATATATTATGTATTATATATAGTCCTTTTACTAAGTGACAGAGTAACCTTAAAATGATCGATTGCAAAGTAGCTGGAATGGAGTGGTTTGTTACAGTGAGTGCTGATAGGTTAACACAATTTCTGAGTACGTGGGAGTGGTTTGATGAAGTGTTGAAAGATTCAGTGATTTTATTCAACTATTTGGTATACGAAGTTTGCAAAACTAAAAACAATGCATATATTTGTGATCACAGGTCATCAAGTAGGTGCAACCATAAACACCAACTATCAGTTGGGGCACAGAAGAATCACCCAATAAAAAACCCCAACTACCACTTTCATAACACTAGAGTCCACTTTCTGCAGTGTTGCCAAGCAACATAATTAACACCATCCCCAGATCTTGAATTTTATCATTCAAAGCAGCACAAAAGCCAAAAAGATATTCCTTCAGTGGTTTCACAGTTTAAAAAATGATCTCAAGCTTTCAGAGCAGGACCACAAAATCAATCCACGTAACCACAGCCATTAATGACACTTTGCAGGCAATAGGTGAAATCAAAGCATAGGTAGTTGCACAAATTTAATGTAAGTGGATACAAAATGATAAGATATAGGATAACGGAAACATTGCATTTGAATTTAAAATAAAATGATAAACAGTACAATTCAACGTAAATATTCAACAGTGCAGATCATCTCTAATTATTCCATTACAGACCAACACCTTGTTCTTTGGGAACAGCAAATCACTGACTTGGCTTAACTTGGTGAACTTTCAGAAAAAACTTGTAAACAATGGCATGCTAGTGGTTTTTGTTGCATTATAAACCATCTAGCTTGCAAGATAGTGAACTCAGAACTTGAGTAAAATGGAAAAGGGCAGAATCCTGTGACAATGGCCGTTTTGGAAGAAAAATAGATAACCTCGACAGGATTTCTCTCCTATGGATGTAAGCCCCAAGAGAGAGCTTCTTCAGCTCTCCCTGAAGCTCTGTAGTAAAATAATGAATGACAATTATTAAAGAAAGAAAAAAAAGAAAAAAATAGAATATCCTTCAGGTAACTTTGCAGCCAACCCCCACCTCCTTTACTACAATTCCTCCTCTCCTTGTCGTCTTCCCAAAAAATTTCACCAAAAGAATATGTACCTTACGAAAATTAAATACCTATCTCAACAAGATAATGTAAAGGGGTCAATTTTACTAGACTACAAGCTGATCCAGTTGCATTTGCTCAAGCCAGGCTCCTAAAACGGAATGATCAATGGATTCAATTTGAGGATTAGAATTTGGTCCATCCGCTGATGGTGCTGTGGGCAGAGGAGAAGCAAACTTCTCTTTCATCATCTCAGGTGGGGATTCCTTCACCAGAGACTGGACCCATGACAGATCAGGCTCTTCGCCATTGTGCTTAAGCTCGAATGAGGACGACCTTCGCATCTTACCACCAAGCTCGTCTCCATTTACTGACCAATCAGCTTTTCCATTAGGAGATCCCCACTTGGACCAACCGTTTACAGGGGAGCCAACAATTGAGGCAGGACTGTTGGCACCAAGGTCCCTTGAACTGAAACTTCGCAGCTGTAGCTGCTGCTGCTGCTGTTTCTCACGCTGAGCAAACGCCGACATGCGCGTGCTCATCGGTGAGATTGGTTCCACACTTCTTGGTGACATCCTTCCAGACGAAGAGACACCAAAGGAGGCCTGTAAAAGAGGATGGTCAACGCTCTTAGGAGAAAGCAAATTAGTATTAATTGGCGATAACATGTTCTGTATCTGTTGAAACTGATTGAGAACAGCTGATTTGTGGGTTGGAGAAAACACAGACGCCGCTGCTGGATCCGAATACCGGGGAGACGATGAAATTTCAGCAGAAAAGAGCTCTTCCAGATTTGCTGGAGTTAGGGTCTTGGACCGACCAGATCGACTCACAGAGCCAGTACCAGGGCGAGGCTGTAAGTAACAGCTCAAGTCATTTAAAGGGTGCTGGTGGCCATCAAGATCAAGCATTCCGTTCAAGTCTTCGGGTGGAATGTCTCGTGCACTAAGGGAAGACCTCAATCGGCTAGATTGAAGATTGCTTCCTGGTAAATGAAGAGCAGGCACGTTTGGCTGTGCCCAAGCACCAGAGGAAAGTGACATGCCATTGGCAGATGGGGACATCGGTTGCCCAAAGTGAGATGGCGACATGGAAGATACAGACGAAGGCGAACCCGGCAGAAGGCTCATCGCAGCAGCCATGTCCATGACATTAGCAGCCGAGGCCGATGACCGTGGTGAAGGAACAGCAGATCCGGTGGATACATACAGTGGACGCAGCTCCTCTGCAGTGTGAGCGAAAAAACACACCCTACGATTGCAGCTAGTACCATCTTTGCAAAGCCGTGTCCGATACTGAGCCGGGTGAAGCCAGCACTCAAACACTCCATGAGCATATTCACACATGTCTCCTCGCCTACAAGCCCCTTTCCTAAAATCAGGGCACGGCACACAGCTGTAATGAAACTTCCTAGGGTCTCTCCTCCTTGCGTTCTCTCCGGGGTGAACAAATGGGCACTCCGTCCAATCATGAGAGTAGGCCCGGGAACAAGGCCTAACCTTGAAGGAAAACATCCGAAACTCGTCGGTGGCGTATATGCTGTTCTTTATATCAGGCAGAGATGGATCTATGGGATACTCCTTCTTCTCTGACAAAGACCCAATAGCTGCTTCAGTAAACTTTGCCACCACCGGAGATGGTGGCGAGGCTGACGGAGAGTATGGCAAACCATTCGGTGAACCAGGGCTTGATGAATTGACAGACATAGGAACAGATAATTCACCAATGGACCCACCAATAGACCCGTCCGAAGCACTGTCGGATAATAGCTCCTCAAGCACAGGTTTCATTTCTTGCAGCTTAGGAGGGACAACAATCACATCTACTGGGCGATTTCCATAGGCATCCATGCAACTCGCATCAGCACCTGCGGATAAAAGCAGCTTCACAGTTTCAACAGCATTGGCAGAACCACCAGAAGCAGCACAGTGAAGGGCAGTGGTTTTATTCGCCCCACATGCGAAATTCACATCAGCCTCAGGGCACATCAGAATAAGCTTGAGAACATCATTGCTACCGTAAGTAGCAGCGACCATCAAAGGAGTACGGTGCTCAAGAACAATTTGCTTTGATCCGTTTTGACGTCCATACCAGAATCCAACCTCGTTGATCGCAGAAGGATCCTTCTCTAAAAGAACCTTAAAACCTTCAATATCATTGTTAGAGGCAAGCTCTAGCAGACTGGAAAAAGAATCTTCGGTGTTAACAGTTAGCGTTTTCATTTCTCTGAAGTTAGTCGTATGGATTTTACACCTAAAGAAAGAAGAAGTTGGAACAGATTTTGATTTCTCTGGACCACTTTCACATGCCTTCAATTAACTGGACAAAACAATCACAAAAGAAAACAATAAATCAACAATTATGAAAAAATAAATAAAATTTAGCATGTCAGAAATTGACACAATTCTAACAAAAAAAAAAACTAGGCAGACATCATGCTTAGTTAGAGAATATACATAATCCATAACATCACTTAAATAATAAAAACAAATCACAAGAACAGCCTAACAAGTGATGAAATATTCTTGTCACAGCAAGATTTGCTGAAAATACCAATAAAATATAAAAATGTATAATTTAAATGTAATGAAACACACTCACTACACAGATCTGATGGAAACATAAAAACCTAACATCAACACATTTGCAAAAAGAAAAAGAAGAACCAACAAAAGTTATTCTAACTAAGATTAAAAATCAATCTATGATCGTGCAAATTCATCATCTGGTAAAAGAAAATGAAAGCCACACAGGTTAACAAAGAATTAAAATCTAAGAGAAAATAGAAGGAAAAAATATAAGCTGAAAGGAGAGAGAAATTCACCTTGACGATCAAGTTTGGAAAACGAAAGAATGAGCAAATGCAAAATGAGAAAGAGCGAAGAATGAAGAAATGGCGAGATCTGAGAGAGTGGGAAAAAGTTCAAGGCTTCACTCTCCATCGATGGAACTGAGGGAACATGAGAGAGTAAAGAAGAGAGGGAAAGTGTGTGTGAATGTGTGTTTAGAGAGAGAAGGTAACGTCTAGAAAGAACAGAAGAGAGAAATTGAAATGTAAATGAAATGGGGAAATTAAGGGTGAATTTATCCCAGAGGGATGTGAAATGGTGGTGAAATGCACGCCAAATGCAAGTCCAAATGAAGTCTCTGGAGAGAGTTTCAGGGAACCGGGACTGCCGGTGGGAGGGAAAGTGGAGATGGGAGAAAGTGGGAGGGAGAGGGGAAGGGCTAAACCGGTTACAGGTAGAGGTGGATTTGATTCGAACATTGAAGAAGAATGAAACTGAGTTTGGAATCCGCCAATAAGAGAGTGACTCATGCGCCAATGATGGCAAAGTGAGGACAGTGGTCAATTGTGTTAATTGTGGAGTCAAATCGAAGCACTCCAAAAAAAAATCTTCCCTTTTTCATGCTAAAAACCCTCACAAATAATAAATATTAAATTACGTATATTAAAATTAATATATTATCTATAAATATTTAGATGAGACTGTTATAAATATAAAAAAAAAAGAGTAATTTACTCAATTGTTCCTATTCTTATCATTGACACTTTTTCAAATTATAGATATAAGAAAATAAAATATTAACAAATTTATTCAATTATATATTCATATATACACATATACAAAATTATATAAAATCTCTTTTAAATACATAACCAAAATTTTTAATACATACAAAAAAAGAAAGTAAAACCACTCAAACTATTTTTTTATTTTTTTATGTGACTGAAACAGAAATTTAATATTTATAACTAAAATAAATTTAATCTCATAGTACATGTTTAACAATGAGTTTTGTTCGTTTATACACATAATTATTCAATAAAAAAAAGAAAAACAAAAATAACATAGTCATGGTTAGTAATACCACAGTTGTTAATTGTATATTGATAATAAAATATAAACTTTATATTTATCAGAATCTTAGAAAATATTAATTTTTCTCAGCTGAATAGAATCAAGCATCATCCAGATGTCCAATTTCTCATGCTATATACATGCTTAAAACTTAAAGATTTATTAATCATGAGTTTTAAGATTCATAGATATTCATGGGAATATTAATTTTTTATCTTATATCAATAATAATTGATAGATCGTGCACATATATATATATATATATATATATATATATATATATATATATATGTATATGTACATGTGTCCATTTTTTTTGCAATAATAAAAATAAAAATATAATTAAAAACTTATTATTATAATAAAATTAAACGAAATATGTTGCTAAACTTTTTATTAAAGTTATACAAAACTGTATCTAATGATTATAATTATATTTTTCATCAATGTTATAATAATATAATCATATAATAAATATTTATAAGTTTAAATCAAAATAAATAAAATGTATAAAAAATAGTTATAAAATATTTTAATGTTTACTTCTATAATAAAACATTTTTTATTTTTATTATGAATTTTTTGAAATAATATAAATTAGAAATAACTATGAAATTTATAAAAATAACTTATGCCTAAAAGCAATTTAGTTTTTTCTTTCTTTCAATCATAAAATAACACATACATATATGTGTTCATGATAAATACTAGTAAGATTGAAAAGTATTTTATATCTTTTTATCTTATCTTATGGTCTCATTGCATCTAAAATCTTTTTTATATCTCTAAATTATATTTATATAGAATAATTATTGTAATATAATATCTTAAGCTTTTGATTATAAATGGTAATAGGTTACGTGGGATATAATTTTATTTTCTATAAAAAAAAAATTATTCATTGTTTGTCTTGTTTTTTTCCAATACTTATTTAAAAAATATTTGTAAATATTTTAAAACTCATTAATATCTATTATATATATGGATATTTGAAAAATTATATTTTATAAATTTTTAAAATAAAAATTAAAAACATGCAAAATATAATATAAATTAAATTAAATATAAATGTAAACTAAAATTTAATTTTAATTAAACTTAACTTAATAAAATATAACTTAATTTTAATTTTAACTAAATTTAACTTAATAAAACATAGATTAAATTGTAATTTTTTGTAGATAATGGATATCTGCATGTGTAAGCAGTATGTTGTTTGCATCTGACATGTTTATAAACGGATTTTAAAATATTCATTATCCATTATCCGTGAATAATAAATACATGTACGTTGGTATCAATTATTTGTCGTAAATTTTATATGTGAATACTCGCAAACATATATCTTTTTTTCATCCCTATGTGTGATTCATATATTTAAACACATCATTAATATTTTCTAATCAACTAAAGATTCAATTTAACTATATTGTTGAATTAGTTTTTTATCATGTGCAGATAATCTTTTATTTTAATTTTGACTATTATTTTGGTGACAAGTGTCTAAAATAATGAATATTTTTTGTCAAATTTTCTCTACAAATATTATTTCATTGAAAGATGGTTGTTCGAGGTCAAAGACATCATGGAGCAAGAAATTCAAATTAAACCATTGTACGAAAAATTGCCTCACACAAAGGGTTTAGTTTGTCTCTAAATTCATCTTTTCCTTCACATATTTGTAGTCTATAAACTGCAAAAATCAAAGAAAGGTTGTTAATGGCTTTTCAATCTTATGGATTAACGTTATTTTTTCCCTTTTCCTGTGGATAGTGTTTTTTTATGTTGTAATGCATGTTTTTTACTCGTAAATTTTACTTTGTGCAAGATAAAAATCAGAACTAATGTTGGTTTTTGAATGTTAGAGGTATGTGTTATATTGAACCATAAACAATGTTTGATTTTGATTTTAGTTTACATTTCTTTTATTTACTAGGTTTTCTTCTTCCTATTAACTTCATCAATTTTGATTTAATTTGTGATCAGCTATGATGCATCGATACTTCAATTTGGACCATGTATCCATGTTCAACACATATCTATGTTTGATACTTTAGGATACTTTACCAATATTTATTAATGAACTATCTAATATATAGCAACAATATTTTTATAATGACAACAATTTATAATTTTTTATGTTGACATCATTTAACATTTGATTTTAATTTTGATTTACACAATATCAATCATATATTTATCATGTTTTTAAGTATTATTATACATTTTTAATATACATATATTGCATATTATATCCTATTATTTTCAAAATAAATGTATCATTATATTGAATACATGTTGTATCTAATACACCTATTATATTTGTGCATCATAGGTGATCAAACAACATAAGTATGGACAAGGTTTGCTATAGTACTTTTATAAAATTTTGAGTTTTATTTCTTCATTTTTAATGTCCATTTGTGAACATTTTAATATCCATTGTGTAATTTGTTTGTGTGAAGCTATAATAGATTTTTGATTTCATTTCAATTTTGATTTGTTTGTTTTTTTCTTACTTCATTTATTTGTTGTGTTTGTCTTTCTAATAATTCATGAATATTTTGATGTTTGTTGTCTATTGTGTCTACGTGAAGTTGAATAGGGCCAAACATAATAGTGCTTAGATTTTATTTAGGTTTGTTTTGTTTAATATGTTTTTTTACTCGCTTTATTATGGTAATTGTTTTTACTCGTTTTATTATGGTAATTGTCTTTCTAATAATGTTGTTTTTGATTTGTTTATAGTATATGGTTATTTTCGACATTTGGCAGCGATTTTCAAACCGATTTGGCCATATTATATATCGATTTGGGGTAGAAAAAAATTTCCAACATCGTGACAACCCGGGTAGTTGATTATTCCTTCTAGATTTTAAAATGAAAAAATCATTTTCTATTTTTTGTTAATTTATTTTGTTTTTTTCAAACTTTTACAAAAATATTTCACATACTTATACTTTTGAATTTTGATCCTTTTTTTGGGAGCTTTTCATGGTATTTTGGTGCTTTGAACAAATTTTCAAGTCATTGGGATATATTTTTAGTTTTACCATATAGTGTATGAACAACAAACGAGCTCCAAAATCGAAAATGAAAGTTCATCAAAACCCAAAACGAAACTAACCATGAATGAAGGTGTGTTCAGTACCGAAATAAATCGTTGCGCTATGAGGGAACAGGGTAATCGGTCAAAACGAAAAAGTACCTGTACACAAAACCAATTAGTCAAAATGAAAGAAAAGCATCTCTAAAGTAGTTAATCAACAAACATTTTGTGTAAAATGAAGGAAAAAATAGTTGTGTTGGTCACTGAAAGCATCATCGTAGCAAAGAAGAAGAAGAAGAGAAGAAGAAGCGAAGAGAAAGTGAAGATGTGCAAGAGGAGGCTCTGTTATTTCATGAAATATAACCCTAAGAACATATATTATCACGGTTATTCTATTAACCGAAGCAATAAGGACTATATGCCTTCAGTTTTATAAAGAACTGCCACCTAAAACCTTTCAAAAATTAAAAATTAATATTTCAATGAAAATTTTGAAATTTGTTTCAAACTTTATGTCTCAGTTTGCGGTATAACTGAAGCATAAAGACTTTATAACACCAATTTTCAAAACAACGGAGGCCATAGAGTTGTCCATAGGGCTGCCAATTGAAAAGACAACCTGCAACATCAAGACCTTATGGCAGTAGTTCTACACGGAACCGAGGCCAAAAGTTCTATCCAGAAAGCTTGTCAATTGAAAAGTCTTAAATTGTCTTTTTCGCAGGATCCTATGGCAACGATTCTACAGAGAACCGAGGCCAAAAGTTCTGTCCAGAAAGCTTGTCAGTTGAAAAATCTTAAATTGTTAGTTTTACATGACCCTATGGCAACGGTTCTACAGAGAACCGAGGTCATAAGTCTTGTACCGAAAGCTTATCAGTTGAAAAGTCTTCAATTGTCAATTTCGAAAGACCCTATGGCAGTAGGTGTGAGAACAATCGATGCTAAAGGTAAGATATGACTTTGGTTTTTCTTTAACTGAGGTCTATATGTTTGCAAAAATTATAAAAATACTATTGCTTCTTTTTATGCTTTAGTTTCATGAGAACAGAAGCATAATAGATACGTTAAAAAGTCTCTCTTTTTACCAGTGAAATTATGTTCATATATTAAAAATGATGAATATATATCACAAGAGTTACAATATCCTGAATTGTCAACTACCGAGATCAACAAAATACTCAAAAAAGAGAAAAAAAAATCATCATCCTTTGTTATAGTTTGTTTTATTATTTTCAATTTATAAATATATTATTTTGTATAAAAATATTTTTTACAAATATGCCTAATACTACATGTTTTTCAATATTTAGTACGAATTTTAATTATGTTTACTTTCCAACAATGGATTATATATATTTTAGATATCTATAAAGTTTCTTCGTATATAAAGTAATTATTACAAGAATATTGTAATTTTGCGACACGATCTAGGATATATATATATATATTGTGTACATGTGTATTAAAACAAGAATAATATAAACCTTTAGAACTTTGTATAAAAGTTTAACAATTAAGTTATAAATATTAATTGTTAAACTTTAAAAACAAGGCTTGTTGATAATGTAACTTCAAACATTTCATCATCACCTTCAATTTTCAAAATAATTTTAAGGGTTATAATTTTTTTTTCGAACTTCAAAATATAATTAATGATTTTTTCTTCATCGAAATTTGAAATTTAATAAAGGATTTTTCAAAAATATTATTATTTTTAAAATTTGATGAAGAAAATGAAAAATCATTAATTAGATTTTGAATCTGACGAAAAAAATGAAAAATCTTTCATTAGATTTCAAAATCCGATAAAAAATCTTTCGTCAAATTTCAAAAATTTGATAAAGAACGGAATGTAGGATTTTTGAGTTATAAAAGATAGTTTTAAATTTTAAAAATTTTGAAAATAAAAATGAAATGATTGGAGATGTAAATTGAAATAGCCTTAAATCAATTGACTTGGAGATTATTATAAAAGAATTCAAACATAATGTGCCATTATGATTTTTTTTTCTTTGCTATGACATGAGATCTTAAGTATCCTTTCCTTTTTTTTTTTACGTTTACAAGAAGATGAAGCCATGACTTACCTATGTTCCTCTTTGATGTTTATTCCATCAATGAATGATATTTCTTTACATATTTTTGAATGGTGAATGTCTTGATGTGCAATTCTAACAAGGGTTACCTTTTAAGTTAATTTTATTGAAGTACTAGATATTTAGACTATACTAGTAATAGTCTCTCTTTTTTTTTCTAACCCATTTATAGAAAATTTTTGAAGTTATTCAAATTAGTATTTGATTGTTGTAGAAATGCATTTACTTTCTAAAGTTATACAACATTTTACATGTTGTTTGGATTTGAAACTTAATTATAATTTATAATGCTCGTGGTATTAAAGCATCTAAGGTCTTTATAAAACTTTTCATACATATTTATTATATTCGATATTTAATATTCTTCATATATAAATTAATTTGGATGACAGGACTTAGAACTGAAACAAAATTTAAACACAAACAAAAATGAAAAGCGGAAAGAATTGAAAATAAATGGTCAACTTACAAATTCAAGATTTATAAAATTCCTTCTATCATAGTTCTATGATGATTTAGATTCAAGTTGGAACAGTTTTTCAATTAATTAATAAAAAAACTCCATTGAACCAAAAATAATATATCATTTCATCTAATTTGTATTCACTTATTAAGATTCAATCAATTTTTAATTTGATTTATAAAATAGAAACGTAAATTAATATCAGAAAATGTGAAAATGAATTTAGATAAAAGAAGAATAAAGTCGTAACATTGAATGATCAATAGAAAACTCAATTCGAATTATAAGTTTTTTATTCTGTAAATTGAAATTCAAGAATTAATTTTTCATGAATAAACAAAGAATGTCATAAGAGAGAGAAAGAAAATAAAAAATAGAATTATAAATTTGAGAAAAAATATAGGAGAGGAATAGACCATTTCTAAAACTTAAAAGCTAAATATATGAATGCTCTCTTTTTGTTTACTCTAACACTCCTCCTAAACAGAAATTTCAAAAAACATGATTTTATGAAGAAAACCTTCTTTTCCACCGATTGAATCGGCGAAAACTCCATCTCCTCCGTTTTAAGCTTTTTAAATTGATTAAAATTGGTAAAGACACTTCCTTCTGAGCACATAAACACTTTTCACCGATTAAAATTGGAGAAAACTCCTCCTAGGCCGATCTCCTTCTCTCTAGCGAAAACCCTAGGTTTTCGCACTCCTCCTGGTGCGATCTTCACTTATCTCAGTTCGCACCATGCCAATCTGCTTTTTGAGTGACAAAAAGCATTCACCTTTAAGGGCTTTGGTGAGTATATCTGCTAGTTGGTCTTCGGATCTGCAGTGTACCACCTCCAGTCTCCCGCTGCTGACCTGTTCCCTGATATAGTGGAACCTGGTCTCAATGTGTTTGCTCCTACCATGAGATGTAGGGTGCTTAGCAAGATCTATGGCTGACTTGTTTTCAACAAGTAGCCTAACTCTCCCAACTAGCTCAATCTTCAACCCTTTTAACAAGAATTCCAGCCAAGTTGCTTGACACGTAGCTTCACAAGCAGCTATGTATTCTGCCTCGCATGACGACAATGCAACCACTGGTTCCTTTCTAGAACTCCATGAAATAGGAGATCCCTCTATGAAGAAAATATACCCAGCAGTGCTCCTTTTGTCTGCCTTATCACCACACCAATCTGCATATGAGTAAGAAGTGATTTGCACTTCTTCTTCAGCCTCTCCTCTTCATAGCAGAATTCCATAGGGGTATGTACCCTGCAAGTACCTCAGTATCTGTTTGACTGCATTCAAATGTGATACTTTAGGACACTCCATGTACCTACTTATAACTCCAACACTGTAACTCAAGTCAGGTCTGGTGTTACAGAGATATCTCAAACTCCCCACCATCCTTCTGTAAGTTGTTAGATCAACAGCTTCCTCCTCAAGCCTCAGCCCTACTTCTGCTGGGGTGTTTGTTGCATTATAATCAATCATCTCAAACTTCTTTAACAGGTCTAGGACATACCTAGATTGATGCATTACTATTCCACACTCAGTTTCAGTAAACTCTATCCCAAGAAAATAGCTGAGTCTCCCAAGGTCACTCATTTCAAATTCCCTCTACATTTCAGCTTTGAAACCTGAAATCAGCTCCCACAACTCCCAGTGACTAATAAGTCTTCCACATACAGACACCCAATTAACTTCTCTGCTCTGCCATTGTGTTGGCAACACTACACATACAACCCGTATTCTGGAACACATTTCTCAAAGCCAATACTGCCCATGAACCCATTAATCCTCTGGATTCAGGCCCTTGGAGCATGTTTAAGCCCATAGAGAACTTTCCTCGACCTATACACCTTATCCAACTGCCCTTCAACCTCAAAACCCAGCGGTTGTGCAACATAGACCTCCTCCTCAAGCCTTCCATTTAGGAAATCTGACTTCACATCCAGCTGGTGTAAAGACGAACGAAACTTAGTGGCTAGAGACACCACTAATATGATTGTCTTCACCCTAGCTATAGGCGCAAACACCTCTCCATAATCCACTCAAGCCTTATGTAGAAATCATTTAGCAACCAGTCGTGCCTTGTGTCTCACCACACACCTTGTGGGTTTATCTTTGACTTGTAAATCCACTTCAATGCTATAGGTTTCTTTTTAGAAGGTAGCTCCACCAATTCCCAGGTCTGATTCCTCTCTATAGAATCAATTTCCTCTTACATAGCCTTATACCATCTCTCATCCTTAATAGCTTCCTTAAAATCAATTGGTTCAGCCTCTGCAATTAAAGCATAGTGCACTAAATGTTCTTCTGATGTGAGAGTGGCCTCATAGGACAAATCAAAATCCCTCAGGTGTGCTGGCAGATTTGTAACTCATGATGACCTCCTTATGCTGTCATCTTTCCTGTCCTTCTTTGTTTCAACTACAGCAGTTGCATCTTTCAGAGTGATGGTTGATGATCCATGCTCAGTTGCTTCCCACTGCTAAACTCTAGCCTCATCCAAAATCACATCCCTGCTGATACATGGTGTCCCTGATGCAAGGTCATACAGCTTGTAACCTCAAGTGAAGTTATAGCCTACCAAAATTAGAGTCATTCCTTTGTCATCTAGTTTTCTTCTCAGATTATCTAATATATGGTTGTAGCATATAGAACCAAAGATTTTCAGATGTTTGACATCTGGTTTCACCCTTGTCCATGCTTTTTCTCAGGTG